>NC_056728.1:1531231644-1531531644 GCF_019279795.1 Protopterus annectens | reverse complement strand
ACTAGTGAAGCAATGTAGAGGCTATCTGAGTGAAAGATGCTCCAACCAGAGGTCAGTAATGCTGTGCTTCGCACAAACCAGCGCATACCCACCTACAAATGTTCTACAGTGCCTTAGTCACTTTGTAGCCAACAGTTGTTATTGTGGCCATTAACAAAATAATCTGCACTGCCAGGCTGCAACCCCCCGACCCTGCACACTATAGTAGATGTGAGTTTTACTAAGCCATGGCGGATACACAGTCAGCTGCTGTAACCACAAACACATTATCCAGCACAGACATACAACAGTATAGGAAATATATATGTGTGTAGATTAATACTAGAACCCATGTCCATTGCTCAACCACAGTATTATGAGCAGTCCATGTGCAGCACAGAACAGTGCCTGTACAATCATACTGTGAGAACAGTAGTCCTGCGTAATACCGAAGAGAATAATGATATATGGTGCACACCGTGGGGGTGTGTGAGTGTGCTTCATGCACAGTATGTCACACCAGGGAGAGATGAGGCTGGCCAGGTGTGTGAGCATACCATTGCTACACAATACCCTGGCAGGATGCTACCAGTGGGAGAAACACTGTAGACCAGCTAGGTCTACTCTTGACACAACCACAGGTCCGTCCCTGGCCGGATGAACCAACAGTTGTGGGTCACATCAATGTCACCACCACTACTGGAAGAGGAACAAGGGAAGACTCGTATGTACGTGGACTAAGTGGATGAAGAGCCTGCAGACGCTTGGGTCAGGACAGTATACTGGAGGTGTACTGAGACGTGCAGAGAGGAAAAGTATGGAGGTGTGGTATGGCAGTGCTAGCAACCGGGGAATGGATGGATGCTGTGTACGTGGTGCTCGGAGACCGAGAGAAGTGAACATGGGTATGTCAATATGGTAGACATATGTAAATGAAGCAAAACAGCAATAGTGTAGTGGCCAGAGCATCTGCTTAACACGCAAGCATTCACGGATCGAGTCCCACTGCAGCACATCCTATTTTCCATGTGATATCAGTATCTTAACTTCATTGTGCTGTATAGCCTACTAAGTAACATTTATATTTGCACAGGAGTACTGCCTTAAATGCATATGAAGTGTCATAATGACTAAGGCACAATTAAGTATGTGTAAGTGCATAACAGCAGTAGTAAGCATGGATAAGCAGTTGTAAGTGTGTGTACGTGTATTCCCGTGGGGATAAGCATTGCCTACATAGATTGAGCTAAGTAGATGCCAGCTGAATGTAAGGAAATGCACCCCAAGGTTAGCATTGCTTAGCTCTGCGCACAACCGCACACACCCGCGTGCGACCGCTCAAATGTCCCTAACTCACTCTGTATCCGACAGCTGGTGTTTTGCCCTGAAACACAATATACAGCCTGTGGAAGGGCCACACCCAGGATGCTGCACATCATACACTATGTGATGTACCATTAAACCATGACAGATGTACATAACCATTCATTCCACATACATATTATCCAGCACAATCAGTCTACAGCACAGGGAATGTAGTAATAACACACCAGACAACCTCTTAATGCATGAATCACGGACATAGTGCGCCATAATGTGGGTACATATAGGGATATCTGTCATATCTTGCTCTAATACACTTCAAACATTGCAAGTTACACCGTTATATGTGGTAGAACATATATATTGCTGGAGATGATACGTCTGAAACACATACGTGTCGGCATGAATGACTGACCTCAGTCCTAAGATCATCCATGTCAATTGCCAAGAGAATGAGGTACAGGCTACACATATAGGCCGAATATGCATGGACATATGAACAGCTATACATTTGTAAATGTAGAGAGATAGACAGCTATAGGTATATATATATATATATATATATATATATATATATATATATATATATATATATATATATATATATATATATATATATATATATACATATATGTGTGTGTGTGTATGTATGACTCGCAAATAACCATTTAACAGCAATTGTACATAGATACATTAATATGTTCAGTGTATAGATATAGATATATATATATATATATATATATATATATATATATATATATATATATGGATAAATATACATAGCTAGAGCTATATAAATGTCCAGTTCTATCCCTCTATATATGGGGGTGTAACATATATACTTATGCAGATATACATATATATATATATATATATATATATATATATATATATATATATATGTGTGTGTGTATATACAGATAGACATGTGTATATGATTTCCACATGGGAAAGGACTGGCCCACTCCGTACTACATAACAGACCATGAGCACAGTTAATGGGGGTGGGGGCACAAATGAGAGACACCTAGTAATTATTGCTATGTGACCCCCCATCCCTAACGGATATGCTGTGCAATCAGTACTTGACAGCAGGTCCCACCACAACACAGCTACAATGCCCCAACAGTTATCCATGTCACCTGTACATGTCAGGCCAATATCTGTAACATATCATGCAGATACGCCATTGTACCACAGGGAATGTACTATGTTGAAGGGCTACACATTATAACGGTACAGATATGTATACACATCCATACATTGACAATCATGTGCATATATATATATATATATATATATATATATATATATATATATATATATATATAGATAAGATATATGGGATATATAAGTACATACACATATACACAGTCAAACGGTATTAGCAGCCATACATGTGTAGCAGTAGAGTGGATACTGGGTGCAATGTATATCCCCAGCCACAAGCCCTGTAACTGGTACCTGTGACATGTTTGGTGGGGGAACCAGCCCCACAAAGGGGATGCTTACACTGCACATATACCCACTCACAATTCAAAGGACATGACACGACACACAGGTATGTATACACAAACAACTTTTATTTGTGTACCATACAATAATATATGCCATTAATGACAGCACATGGATGTTGATGTATATAACCAGTGATGGATGCAAGGTCCACACAAAACAGTAGATGCAGACAGTGTGGATTTATAACATACTATGATGTCCAGGCTAAGCCCTTCAATTCATACAACAGTTGACAACAGATTTGCCTGTACGATACATAATAGTCAAAAATATCAGATGTAGTTCAGCAGCCTCAAATTATACCCTGTAGTCAAGCCCTAGGGGGATATTCATTACTTGTGGTAATATCAATGTATCTGTCACATGTATGGTCCCTGGCCAACAAATGTTGTGGGTGTCCATGCTATGACTGGGATGATAGTAAGAATGCTAGCAGTAGTTAATGATAGGCCATTACCTAATAACCCCTACCCATATCACAGCAGGAGAAAGGCTGCCATATATGTAGCCAACAAAGGCAGGAACGCAGGGCCATACCTGCAATATTGCAGTTACACACCCTGGAACATGCTGATGTTACAAGATGTGTTGCAACATACCCTTATGCAGGAATACAACATCAGGTACACAAATGGATATAGCCATGTACTGCTAGCATGCAACACACACACTGCCAGTGTAATATCCAACACAGGACCTGTGTGGTGGGCAGACAACACATGATAAGCACACCTCTGTCCAGCTAGAGGATGGGCCCACAGTAGTGAGCTATGCAGACAGACTGCAGTCCAAGGTAAACTATTATGCACACACACACACACACACACACACACCCTGTAACACCAGTACTATACAAAGCATTACACTACTCTACTCACAGTCTGTCTGTATGTCCCGATCCTCCTACATATATATGGTTGCCCTGAATGTTCAGGTTCTCCTGTAAGAGGTATTGCTACCTGCTGTCTGTAACATTAATGCCCACACACAGGAAGGATGTCCATCACACAGGGAATGTACAGGGAATATGCCCACATGATGTAGGGAGTCATAGTGGGTGGTTGCCATGACAGTGGTAATTGGAAGTACTACACATGTGTACATATATATATATATATATATATATATATATATATATATATATATATATATATATATATAGATATATATGGCTGTCTGGATAAGTACATGTCCATATCGTCCCACCATATGTCCTGGACATGGAGGGTAGCCCTACCCCAGCCCCTATAGTCTCAATGTAGTAGTGCAAGGGGATGTCTGGTATCTATGGCATTTGCTAATGTTGTTGGGATTGTTGTCACAGATACAGTGTGTGTGGAAGGTGACATCTGCTCATAACATGTGTGCCATTGGTTACTGACAGATATCCTAAGGTTATCATGCTACAGTACCTGCATATATAGCAGGTTTGACAGCCATGTCACAGCACAGGGTAGGATACACTTGTGTGACAGTGCATAACCACAACCAATGTGAACACAGCCACAGCCACATATGGTATGCTAGCATAATAGTACAGTATATGGACCATCTGTCCTACACCATCCTCATATGTGTCACTCACAGAATGACTCTACATATACTGGGCTGCTACACAGTCTGGTCTGATGGCTGTCTGTGGTATAGACAGGTGTGTGTATGGCCCTACACACATGGAAGGTAAAACGGTACAGTGGGGCAGCATGTAACAACAAATAGAAGGAGAGCTAGAACAATGACATCTACCACAGTCTGTACACAGCCATAGTACATATTAACAATACACACACTGCCGACATTCACCATCACTACACACACCTCAGTACTGTACAAACATCAACAGAATTTCCAGGGTATGGCATTAAGTGTAACCCCTACTGTACATGACATGTGTAGCACTCTGATATATCACTGGCGTGTTATCCAATATGATGACACTATTTACAGTGTAAAGCACATATGCACCACTTCATGCACGACATATGTACAAAGATTGACAGAGGTATGGCTGACGGCACATACACAAGGCCAGTATAGACCTGTTGCTGTGATACCCTCATTAATCTACCATTGTAACAGGGTTGGTTGCAACAAATGTCCAATGAGGGATATGTAGTCAATAACTGTCATGGCCTTCACCATCAACAGACTGCAATCCTCACACTATTTTCTGCATTCCACAGATAGATGCATAGTGGCTAACACATGACACCAAAGGTACAACACTGCCCAGTCTTCAGATGAGCCTGCAGATGGGGATTTCTGATATACATGGAACTGACATGGCAGGTATTGTGACATGCACGACAGGCATATCCAGACAAACACTGTTAATCCAACATTACTCCATATGCAATATAGCAGCACTTACAGTTCATAGTCAGGTCAGGCACATCCTCCTCCTGTTTGTTGCCCTCTTCCCACAGTGTATGTTGTTAGAGGTAAATACCTAACCCATCTGAAATGCTGTTTGCCAAGTGACAGTTCTAGCTCCTGCTCACAGTAACAGACAAGGGCCAACACTGCTGGGATGTTCCCAGGTATTGCAGTGCATTTCCATGCAATTGGCTATGGAAATGTTACCACACCTGTTCCACATGCAATCAGCTAGGGAAGGGCTACAATTCATGCAGAGGCCATCAGCTGATCATGAGCATCACGTTACATACACATGCTACTGCCTAAGCAATCCAGGTGTGGCCCTCCACATCCGCCAGAGAGGGAGTGGGGAAGGCAGACAGAGGTGAATACATGTCAGGGAGGGGTGGGAGGGTAAAACCGATGCATGTTTGTGTCACACACCTACCAGCACATGCTATCAAACACCCGACAGCTATGTAGTGCTATCACAGTTCGATGCTGTTATTGGATGTGTCACATGGTTTATCTGGTGGGGAGCACTCAGAACATATATGTGATGGTGAGTGACATCTGCAACAGGGATACGGTAGATATACAGTAGGTGATGTACATGTGACTGTTTGCATGAACAGGTGCCAGCATCAGCACATGGACACTCACACAGGGACGCACACACATTAGCACACTTGGCAGGGCCAGGAGTGCAACCCGTCACTAGTGGGATTGCCACAACACATCAATGTGCAGGGAACACATGCACCACACAGGTGATACGGAGGTCATATGGGAAGTGAGTATGAGGGGGTGTCAGACATAAGGCGGCATGCTTCACTGTGCCCTGGGGGAGTAGTGCGTGTAGATGTGGACATACACACGATGCAACACACACACGAACACACACAGGGTCCAGTTCGGACATGCATAGGTGCATGTCTGCACGGGTGTGTGGTGGCCAACAGTGCCAGCAGGCTATACAAGGGTAGGTGATGGGTATACCTTGCCATCATCCCACATGACAATGGTCTGCATTGTGGCACAGGCCTGTAGCTTCTGCATTTGCCCACACAGGTGGGTATTGCATCCGTCTTCCAGGCACCTGGATGACTATTGTGTGTGGTCAATGCTGTGCATCACTTGCCATGTATGTGTTCCCTAGTCCATGACTTGGATTGTGACTAGGATGTACACACCTCCCATATGCATGTACAGTGACATGTGGAACTGTACCTGGGGTGTCTGGCCCATGCTGTGAATACAGATTATCATCAGATGTGCCAGTCTTGCCCACGTGTGGCAAGGAGTGGTACTGGTCAACAGATTTACCTTGCACCTACATTGATAGCATGCTAACAGCATTTCCTGATGTCAGTGTCATCTGTCCACACAGGCTATGTTGTCAGGCATGGTATGTCCATTGTGAGTCACATGTGAAGGCACAGTGGGGTTGCTAACTGTGATTGGTAGGCCTTGATGCCACATGTATGGGTATGGCTTTGCACCCCAGCCTCACAGCCATTTACATATGTTATCCCTGTATGGTTGACATTGTGATATATAGTAGGGCCAACATAAATGAAATTAGCAAAACCCCTCCACATTGCCCACAACCACCTCTACATAGGATACAAGTTATAAACACATACACACCTGCCATGTCTGGGAGTAGAACCCCTACCTAACTTGTTTACTACACTACAGCACTACACAATATTACGCGCCATGGACATTACTGAAGTACATCTTCCCCAAAAGTGTATTTCACAATTAATGACATCAGCAGGACTTCTAAAGTAGGGCATTTGTAATGTACTGCAAGTGAGTAGCCTATAATGCACTGATCCATACACAGACACTGAGACACACACATATCACATCCAGAACTGGCATGGATGGAGATGGAACACTACCATCATTCTAAATCACACTACAGCAGTACACAGTTACAGAAGGTGCTACGGTGATTACTGGGCTATTAATTTCCCAGAGGTGCACTTCTAGGTGAGTGACATCAACAGCCTTTGCAAAGTAGAGTATTTGTATTGTATGGAGTGTGAGTAGCTTAAAAAGCATTGCTCTCTACCCAGTCAGACACACACACACACAAACACATACAGTTGCCAGAGCTGGGGTTCGAACACCTACCTAATTAGTTTATCACACTACAGCAGTATGCAGTTACAGGATGCACTACTGCAATTACTGGGCTACCTTGTTCCCAGAGGTGTACTTCTAGGTGAGTGACATCAGCAGCCTTAGTAAAGTAGAGTATTTGTATTGTATGGAGTGTGAGTAGCCTAAAAAGCATTGCTCCCTACCCAGTCAGACACACACACAGACTTACACACAGTTGCTAGAGCTGAGGGTTCAAACACCTACCTAACTAGTTTATCACACTACAGCAGTACGCAGTTACAGGATGCACTACAGTGATTACTCGACTATCACGTTCCCAAAAGTGTACTTCTAAGTGAGTGACATCATCAGCCTTGGCAATATAGAGTATTTGTATTGTATGGAGTGTGAGTAGCCTAAAAAGTATTGCTCTCTACGCAGTCAGACACACACACACACACACACACACACACACACACACACTTGCCAGGGCCAGAGTTCAAACACCTACCTAACTAGTTTCACACTGCAGCAGTGCTCAGTTACAGGACGCGCTACGGCAGTTACTGGGCTATCATGTTCCCAGAGGTGTACGTCTAGGTGAGTGACATCAGCAGCCTTGCCAAAGTTGAATATATGTAATGCACAGAGTGTGAGTAGCCTAACAAGCATTTCACTGTACACAGTCAGAGGCAAACAAGCACACACACAAACACACACTCACATGATTGACAGGTCTGGGGTTAGTACTTCTACCTAACTACTCTGTCACAACAGCAATACACTGTAATGGGACGCACCATGCATATTACTGAGCTATAGCTCTCCCAAAGGTGTAATTCATATTGGATGACCTCAGCAGGCTGGTCATACTACTGCTATGGGGAGGCCAGTGTGTGCATGGGCCATACCCCATTTATGTAGGGGTTGACATGCCACATGCGGGCACACACTGGGTCATATGGCACAGGTGCATGTATACAGCTACTAGATGGCTGCTTCCTTGTACATTCTTGTTGCACAGCTGGCACATACACCACATAGTCTGTCATGCTGACAGGTACTGGTGGCTAGTATCCACAGTGGGTTACATCCACACCTCATGTGTTGGGGGTCCTTTGGCTGTGTGCCAGTTGGGACAGGCCCGCATGGCTCCTTGTCACGGTCACCCTCTTCCACACATCTATGCCCGTGTACCTGTTGCTTATTATAGTGTGTTGTCCTTACATATTTGTCTGTATTCCTATCCCCTAAGTGTGCAAGACAGGAGTGGTGCAACTTCCAGATATGTCTGGCCCACTGGTGTTTGCAGACATGGCCTTCATGTGTTTAAGTGTGTGTGCATGCCCAGTATGACCATCTGTGTTGCATGTGTGGATCACGTCCAGGTTGTTTGTACTGTGGTGCTGACCTTTTGTTGTACACTGACAGGTAGCATGCTGTGTCTGCAGGGTATCCATCGGTCATTTGCCATTGACTGTTGCTACATTTCTGCATAGCAGGGGGGGGACACCTGACTATTTCTACTGTTCTACGCAGGAGTGGGGTATGTTGGATGGGGGGGGCGCACCTGACACTTGTACAGATTTGCTATGACTGTACTTGTATGTCAGGTACTCCATTTCAGTCTGTAGTCTTAACTATCCTGCTGGCTAGGGCTTACCAGTGTAGTACAGATCCTAGCTTTGTTTACCTACATATTAGTGTCTGACTTCCTAGCCTTCACAACTTACATCCGACTGTCTGGCCTGCTGTGGTCTGTCTGTGTAGGCCTGGGTAAGGGGTTAACAATAGGGCATATACGGAGGCCATAGTACAGCATTTGTTTGTGTTTGTCTTCACCTGTCCTGCTGGCTGAGACTGTTGTTGGGTATGTGATCCTTCCTGACTGGTATTTGTGGCTCTTATGGACACCCTTGTTGCTCAGGCCATTTCCTGCAGTGGGTTTTGTCATCCTGTGTAGTACTGGCTACTATGGTGAGTCCAGTATGTGTTAAAAATCCTCATGCTGCCACTATGGGTTTCTACTCCCCGCTGCCTTGACATCCAGCCACCCAATTCCCTTGCATGTTCATATCCATACCATGGCTACAGGTAAAAACACATTCCACTACATTTGGTAATTGGTAGGTTGATTGACTTACCTTGAGGATTTGCCGGACCTGAGGATGGTGCTGGAGGGCTTCCTATGTCAGATGCACATAGTACACTCCCTATACATGGTTGGGTACAGGAAGTGTCATGTTTGGCATCCCTTTTGCTGTCTGTGCGAGTCAGAGAGAGGTGTCATTCCCTGGGGCCCTACTGTGTCAGTGCATATGTTATGCGTTGCCTCTTTGCCAAGGCAAGAGCATACTGCACACACCCCCTTCTGCCTACTGGGGCAGGCTCAGGTTGTTCCACCTCCGAGTCACTCTGTACCTGTACAGGCCTTGGCATTAGTGGGGGGATGTGTGGCCCTGCTCCATGCTGTTCCTGCTGCAGCTGTTTCCACAGGATCATATTGTGTAGCATAGCACATATCATTACTATTTGGGTACATGTAGCTGGTGAATACTGCAGGGCTCCACCGGATGTGTCCAGACACTGGAACCGTGACCTGAGCATCCCAAACACATGCTCTATTATATGTATGGCCTGTGTGTGTGCATCATTATGGCATTGTTCTGGTGTGTGAGTATTTCTGATGGGTGTTATCAGCCACAGCTCCAGTGGGTAGCCAGCATCATCCTCCACTTGGTGACCATAGAGGATGTCCACATCGGCAAATCTGTGGTACAGCTGCATCAGTTGCCATATGTGTGAATTGTCATAGCTTCCAGGGCAGCCAGCACACACATTCAGTATAATGCCCTGGGCATCACATACAACCTGGCGGTTGATGGAGGGGATGCCCCTGTGGTTGATGTAGGCCCTACCCTGCTCACCAGGTGGTGCGTTGATACATAAGTGCATGCAGTTTATAGCACCCACTACCCAAAGGTAGTTAGTTATTTGGTGGAAGAGATGCATATTGCGTGTCAACACCTCACGTGTGTTGAGGAAATATACATGCTCGCTGGCATGTGCTGACATGGCATCCAGGTACTGGTGGAATACTCTGGATGCTGATGCCTGTGAGATGCCCATGTTATCCCCAATTGTAGTTTAGAAGGTACCTGTGGCTAGTATACCTAGCCTTACACATACCTTGATATCCAGTGGGATGGGTTCCTCTCAGCCAGTGTGGTGTGTCAGGTGTGGCCTGCACAGCTCATCGATTTGCTGTAGGATGTCTCTGTCAATTCTATAGCCATCCACTATCTCCAAATCATGTAGCCCCTGGTAGGTTACCCTGGGTCTGTACACTCTTCTCTGTCTCCTCACTGTGGGTTGTTCGGCAGCATTGACATCCTCACTATGCTCAGCCTCTTGCACTTGTTGTTCTATGTTGCCAGCTGCAGCCCTTCTCATTTTGTAGGTTTGGTTTTAAAATTTCCCCGCTTGTATACACCGGTGGTGTAGAGTGTGTAAAAAAACAGGTGGGTAGGTGTTTGCTTGGTTTATAGTGGTGTTCTGGACTGGGCTTGTCTGCTTCCTGTGTGATTAGCTGATTCTGTTACATTTCACCTGGCAGCTCGGCTAGTTTTCATTGATTACCTTTGTACTGCTGTTTTCCTTTCCCATTGCCTCCCTGTTTAAGCCCGTGTGCGTGCCATGCAAACGGAGTACTTAAATGTGCACAGAGCTGCTTTTTCCTTGTTTAACTTCCTTTTTCTTCTTGTAAAACCCGATGCATGGCAAGCACACCCACTTACACTTTGTAAAGAGTGCTAGGCAGGTTTAGACACACCCCTAGCTTAGCTATGCTAAGCTAGGAGCAATCCCGAGCCACAGGTCTCCAATCCACTTACAGTATGCCTGACAGCCCCCCCATGATGTCACTTATATCCTAGTCTTGCACCCAACTATTTATATTCTTACACTCTTGGGACCTGCCTCACACGCTGGGAAAATCTGTGATTCACTAACCTTTCCCTCATTTGCATAGGATTGCCTGCTAATGCATAGTTACATGTCCCACACTGAGCCTCCTCCCTTAGCAACCATTACTCACTGGCCAGGTTGTCTTCTGCCTGCCATTGACTTGCATGGCAGAACACTGATTTTAGTTAGCATGCTTATTTTAGGTTTATTTTATTATTTTCCCCCGATCCCATTTGCGCGTTGCTGCCCTATGCTTAAGCATGTGAGCTCGGTGAAAAGAAAATTAAAAGTTGTTTATTTATTTATTTTTTTATAGTTTGCAATGCCAATGGCCTTCTACTTGGACATTGGCATGCTTCCTCAATGATATGCAGCCTTTATTTGGAACTGTCATAACTCCGTTTTGTAGATTGCAGTACTGTACCCAGTTACTGAGTACATTTCTGCACACTGCAGTTGTCCTGCACGGACAGCTGCCAGCTTCCTGGATTACATATTACCCTCATTTGCATGGTTTTCACTTGCAAATGGGGGTAATTTGCATACAGGAGCTCAGTCCATGCAGGATTAGCCTAAGAGCTCACGTGCATGTCCAGGGAGCTCATTCCTGGATCGCACGTCAGCCATATTGCTGAAAATAGCTCTTAAACTAATCGTGCACACTATAAAGGGCTTTGTAAATCCAGGGGTATGTCTTCCTTACATTAATTCTTATATAATAGCTTCTTTACTTAAAACATTATCAGGCCAGATAGATGGGTGGTGTCAAGCACATTGGAAGGTAATCTGTAAAATTAATGAAAATTATGACTATTTAGAAGCAGTAATCAATACAATGTTGTGCTATCCGAGGACATACTTAGAAGTTATACAGTAATCTGTAACTGGAATTCTTAAGAATGATAGAAATTTCATATGTAGAAATATACATACATACATACAAATATATCAAGCACAGCCATGAATGCCCTTCTAGCTTACCAATATACCAAAACACTTGTTCCCATATTGTGTCCAGGCTGTTCATAAAAATATCTAAACTAGTACTTGCTTTAATGGAATTTGGTAGTCAGCATCATGCATCAGCTATTGTGTCAGAGAACCACTCAGTACACTTCTCATTCCTATAGAATCTTCTACATAGGTTGTCTGATGATTCTCTAGTACTTTTTGATAACCCCAAACATTCCCAAAGGGAGTTGTCTCTAAATGCCCTCTATACCTGAATAAGATCTCCTCTTAGATATCTGTAAGAGACACTGTACAAGTTCAGATATTTTAGTCTTTTGTAATAACTTAAATGTTTACATCCATGGATGCTCTTGGTATATTTCCAGTGTATTCTTTCTAGTTTACTCATGCTTGTGTTCTTATAGGGTTTCCATATTGTTATTTCATACTCAGATTTGGGTCTAATGTAACTAACAAACAATGACTTCATCATGTTTGATTTTCTGGACTTTATAAATCTTTTTATACAACCTATAGTTCTATAATTATCATTAACCAAGTTGTTGATATGATTGGAAAAACTCATAGCTGAATCTAACCATATACCCAGGTCCTTAAATAAGTCTACAATTTCAATCACTGTGCGCTCTATTAAATATTCTCCTTTCAATTTATGTCTGCCAAATGTCATATGTAATACATACATACATAGATCACCCACATTAAAGAATTTTTTGATCACACTGTTCCTAGTCATTAAATCAAGTTGTATTACTGTTTTATTGATAATACCAGTATAGCTAATATGAGATTATTAAAGAAAAAATGATATATTAGTAAGACTGTTATCAAAAAAGGCCAATATTTAATGTGTCAATTCTGATAGCTAATTTAAATAAAGATAGTTCTGCCTGGATTATGGTCAGCAAAACAAACATTTCTTAATTTTTAAATAATCAGTTTTTCAGAAGCTGAAAAAAGAGAAAGAAAGAAATGCCATTACTTATTGCTTATTTGTCAGCTATAATTAAAGGAGAACTTACTTATAAAATAATTTTATTTAACATGTATAAACTGATATTGAATAATTGCTACAGTATAAGAAGAAATACTGTGATTTATTGGAAGAAAACATACAAGATTGATTTAGAAATCAGTAATAATGTCTACATTATATATTGCAAAATGTTCACATAGAAATATATATATATATATATATATATATATATATATATATATATATATATATATTTCACAACTCCATACAAAATCAAAGCATATATGGATCATTTAATGCTTGTTTGAGATATAAGAAACAGGTTACAACTGATTGGGCACATCTTTTTTTATGAATATGAGAACTTAGAAAAATATTGGTTTGATGTAGAACATTTCTTTCAAAGCATTGTGTTCTGAAAATTGTAATCCAACAAGATCTGCATTTCTCATGAATGTACCAGTACATGACAGTGTTAAAAATTATCATTTAACAGTGTTGGGAGTGGGGCTACTGACTGTTCCTGTGAAGGATATTACCAGAAAACAGAAAAAGAAGAAGAAGCTCATTTATTTATGGATGCTGTGGAACCTGCCACTATTTTTTTTCTGTAAACATGAAAAGACAGGTAATGTCTAAATATTGATTCAATATTAAACAGAAGTTATTATATTACTGGATGACCTTTTTTTCTCCTCCAGGTAATTGGTTATACTTGCCCTGCTGCTTTCCCATCCAAATTTAGTTTGTTCCACTCCTCTGCGCAAACTTTCCTGCACTCACTTTGTTTGCTGTGAAACTGAAACTGTCTGAAGAAAGGTCATAACTAAATCCATAGTGTTTTGTATCACTTTACTCCTTCTAAACAGCTCTACTGTAACTACAGTCTGGAGCAGCATGTCTCTTGTCCTTCCAAAGGATGTGCTAGAATAATGTTCCTATTACAAAAACATTGTTCCGCAGATGGCATAACAGCTAAGATGCAAATGCTGTCTTACCTTGAGAAAGCTCTATAGAATGTGATTATAAGTACTGATTGCCTTTAACTGTCTTGGAAGGTGTAAAATGCAGAGACAGCATTTTGTGTAGTTCTCCCAGCCTGTTAACTAAATTTTGTTAAGGATTCTGACCTTCCTTCCTTCCACACATGGATCTGTTAACCCTGCAGTTTAGTGTATATTTAAACAAAAAAAGCCTCCTCTGGCCAGTATTCCTTCTTCCCTTTTCTTTCTTCCACACTGTTACAGGACACTGCACGCTCACCTGTATAACTAAGGTCAATTTTTTTTTTTCAGAAAGCTTTACATTTTTTTATTTCACAATATATAGCTTTGCTGTGTAATAGTTGTGCACTATACACATGTATTGGGACAATATCTATTTATATAAGAATGTTTTTACTGTGATATAGTCTGGCATAGCTTGGAATTAGTAGTCCTGGAATGTTACTATATTACTGAGTTAATATTTGCTTGTATCAGCATGTTTTACCCTGAGTTCAACGGCATAGCATTGCTATATTAATAGTATATTACTATACAGACTGTTTGATTGCTAATACTATTGACAAATGCAGGTAGTGAGCCTAACGGACTGTATATGTTGCATATAATAGAATAATACTGATGATAAGAATGTTACCATAAAATCACTGCTAAGGATCAGAATGCAAATGTTTAAGCATAAATTAGAGAAATAATAGGTTTATATATATGTTATAAGATTCTGTTTGCCCTGGAATTCTGAGTTATGCTACATAAGTGTGCTTATTCCATGGTCTCCATGTGTAATATTTCACTCTTTTCTGTCTTTTCCAACTATATTTCAAGACTCTTCCCCAGAATTCAATAAAATCCATGTAGGCTCCATGTAGAGCCTACATGGAATGTATCCATGTACATGGCCACGTTTCCTCCTCAGCAGCGGGACATACATATTAGTTATGGCACGGTGCCAAGGGAGATCACAGTAACACAAACATTGAATCTATGTAAGCAACACTTATAGGCAGTCCCTTAATTGTGGACTGTCCGGAAAATGTCTGGACAGTTGGTAAGCACATTACAATATCTTTTGGCCTGTAAACCTGGACCGAAAGGTGTACAATAGATTTAACTTCATTAAATAGCAATTTATTTATTTTTTACGTTAATGTCCTTGTTTGTGCGGTGTGTTGCATTACTTACTTATGCTCAGCTATGCTTTGCTCACATATACAGTAGACATCCGCTAGACATATAAAAATAGAAACTGGATATATTAATTTTTAATTAACCGCTTGTTTGCTCAGTGGCACTGCACATTGCTTAGTTATGCTTAGCTTTGGTTACAGATACATTAGACATCTGCTGAACATCTAAAAATGTAAACTAGATGTATTCAATTGTGTAGTTTTGCATTGCTAAGCAAAGCTCAAACCCATGCAGAGAAACTTTGCTATGCTTACAGGCACCTTTGCAGTATATGCGAAGATACTCAAATTCACTTCACTATCCCAGTGGCTAGATAGGTTGAGTTGTGACCTCTAGTGTAGTAGATCCTGGGCTCGAGTCCTGAGCAGTCATACCTTTAACATTTATTACTGTAAAATGTGTCAGATGCCTGAAACATCGGTTCAGTTTTAATTAAAAAATTGTTACATTTAGAAAGGCTGTGCCATGATAATCAGCGCCTTTCCAGTTTGTATATTGCTAAGCTTTGCTTAAACATGGTCTATGTGAGTTTGCATGGTGCTTAGTGACATGGCACCTTTTTGATAGTTACAGTATGACTTGCAAGGCTGGGAATGCAGCCTATATAGAGGCCAATAGGCAGGAATTTCATATCATTCTTTGGAGTCTTACCTTGGCTGTGGATATATGGCTGCTGCTGTAGGTGAGGGAGTGCACTTTCATTTGCAAAAGTGAGGAGTGCAGGAATCCAGATTTTTGTTGGACTCCTGGTACAGTATTATGGACCCCGGTTGCTGCAGGGAGACTACCAGGGCTCATAGTGTAAGTTTGAGGCCTGGGATCATTTGTCAAGGGACCTGACCAATGCTACTAGTATCCCCCACACTGGTAAGCAGTGTTGTCGCCACTATGACAACCTGAGACATAGAAAGAGGGGAACATCGGACACATCCCACAGATATGTAAGTATGTTTTCCAGTAATATGTATATATACAAGCTGAATCTGTGCAAAACTAGTATGCATAATGATTTGCTTCTCTTACCACAGCCGCAGAAGAGAGGGCTCGCAATGTCCAGTCCCATGCAGGGCGCTTGGCCAGGATAAGGCTATTGTGTGTTAACTAGGAAAATCATCAAAGTAACAACTTGATGCATAATTTAATAATACAATAAAGTAAATACAGATTTTTGCAGTCTTAATGGTCAGGTATGACATATCTGGGACATCTTACATCTTTATTAATGTTTCACTGCCTACCTGAAATGGTAAAGCAATTTAAAGCAAGTAAGTATGCAATACTATGTAGCATAACTTCCATCCATCAGTTACTGTTTGGGTCTTCCAAGATTAAGAATCACTGTTCTGGTCTATTTAATGTCTGAAATATGCTGTAGGCTGCACTCAATAAATGAACAGGGCATATGAGTTAGTTAACAGAAGTCCTAGACAGCTATCCATGAAGCAATGTTAATCAATACTTTTTAAAAGGTGATGGTGCTTTGATAAGTAATGTTTTCAAATAAAGTCTTCACTATTACTGTATTTACTACGTGTGTTCTAATCTGATACCAGTCAACTGTTGCATGTAATTGAATAAAGAACGCAGCAACAATTGTCAGAAAAAAATGTAGTGCAATTCCCACAGTAAGGTTCAAGCCTGTGTTCTGCTCATTTTGTCTGAAATAATGCTGTATATTCCACTCAGGAAATGAACATGGTATATGGGTAAGTTAACTGAAGTCAGACCTCTCAACCAATCAGGGACAAATTTGAACAGAATCAGGGAAAAGTCAAGAAAAAATTAGGGACAATCAGGGACACTTTTAAAATATTAGTGCTATTAAGTTGAAACATTGAGAGAATCAGAGCATATTAATTAATACACCTTTTCTGAAGTAAAAGAAGTTTATAACTTTTAATTATTGTCATTATTCATTGTGTCATTCACCACCTTTCTGCCAAAAGTCACTAGTTTTAGGAGGGATTCAAAGGGACAGAGCTAAAATTTGAGTCAAAATCAGGGACGTCCCTGAAAATTAGGGACAGTTGAGAGGTATGATGATGTCCTAGACAGCTATCCGTGTGTCTAAACGCCAGAGTTTAAGCTACATTGTCAATAAAGTTTAAAAGGAGATGGTGCTTTGATTGCTAATCTTTTCAAAAAAGTGTTCACTATTCCTGTATTCATGGCATGTGCATTTTAATCTGACACCAGTCAACTGTTACATGTAACTGAATAAAGAATGTAGCAACAAATGTCAGAAATAAATGTAGTGCAATACCTAGATTAAGGGTCAAGCTTGAGTTCTGATCATTTTCCTGAAATATGCTGTAGATTGCATTCAGTAAATGAACATGGCATATGGTTAAGTTAACAGAAGTCCTAGACAGATGACACGTGTGTAACTGCCAGATTTCAAGTGACATTAAGCATTACGGTAAAAAAGGAGATGGTGCTTTTATAATTAATGTTTTCAATTAAAGTTCTCATTATTCTTGTGGTCACTGTTTTTGGTTTCCAATCTGATACTACACACAGCTACGCATGTGTGTAAATGTATGCTTTTGCAAAAAATGTTGCAATAAAAGTCTTAAAGGAGATAGTGCTTTGAGAACTCATTATATTCAAATAAAGTACACATTATTTCTCTAGTCACTGCTTGTGGGTTCTAATCCCACTGCAGACAACTGAGAAATGATAAGCTGTGTAGTGTAATTAGTGTACACAAACATATATCTCAACTGTCGCAATTTTTGTAGAATGTAATGACTACTGCCCCGTATGTCTGCTCCTTGACTTGCAGATATATGATGAAGCTTGGAATGCAGTTTCATGGCAAATCTGTTATCAAAACACCTTGCTACTAATGTATGAGCCCACTAAATCTTCCCTGTATGTGTGCCTTTCTATGAACATTTGCAGGGCTTGGCCCATAATGTCCCATGCTAATTGTATGAGAGTTATGTACGTGCAACATCATCTATACAATATTAGCAGTCACTGTTCTCACAACTGAAATCTGACATATGTAGAAGTATGTAGTAGTAGTCTGTGTAGTTATATTATCTGCAAAGTTACTAATGTTCTTTTTTCTCTCTCACCCCACCCCTTCTCTTCTTTAATTTATTAATTGAATTTATTATTTCGATTTGATATTAATATATTATTGTAATGACCTTTTATGTTGGCCTTATGTATAATTTAATTTGCTTTGTGTTAAAATACTTTAATTTACGTTATTTATTGTTGTGTTCCTCATTGTATTCCTTTCTATTTCTTTCTATTACTCATTTTTATGTTCTATTATGTTATTAATTACATTTGTTTGGTTATGTTTATTCTTACCTGATGTTTATATTTAATCTCCTAGAGAGCAACAAGATAGGCCAGTCCAATGATCCACCTACCTTGGCTCCCCGGGCTGCGGCACCAGGGCCCAGCATGTCTGTGCTGCAGCCTGGTAGCACCCACCCTGCTGCCCCTGCACAACCTGCTCCTTTGGGTAGTTGCGTGCCACAGGCTGGGGGTGGCCCCTCCTCTGGGAGTGAAAGTGGAAGGATGCTTATATCAGCCATGATGAACTACCAGGCATGGTGCATGGGCATGGAGGGCATGCTTTCCATCCTGGTGGGGGAACCTCTCCCCAGACAGTGGCATCAACCACTGCCTCCACAGGATCAGTGAAGACACAGTGCTGACAGCCCCATGGGTGAGGACATGAGTCACACTGCTACCATGTCTGATATCCATGGGAATGGGATTCCATAACACCCTCCCAACCAAGGTGTTCACCCCATCTTGTGTCGCACATCAACTCTGTCTACTGCCTAGTCTGTCTTGTCTATACGCAAAAGCGTCCTCACCTTCCAAACTTACCTCCATCACACATACCTGTGTACCTTCACCAACATTCCACTATCACCTTAAAAAAAGAAAATGGGCACCTGTCCTAAAAAAAAAAAAAAAAAAAAAAATAGCTCTCCATTTCACACATGTGTCTACTGGACACACTTAATTTGGTCCAATTGGCTGGACAACAGTCCAAATTTAGCTAAATGATCTGTCAAAGTACACAGTTGTTGCTGTATGACAAATGCATAGCTATGGTTCTTTCGAAAACCCTTTCTGCGCATACCTACCTGCCTTTCACTATGTTTTTCTGCCTGCTTGCACCCCATTTTACCACTATCCTATCTTCCCAATTTTCATTTCTTTAAAGATTTCTTGCACAAAATGGCACTATATTGATATATGTTTATGAAATAATATTAATCACATTCAAAAAAGGACATCTGCACCCTATTTTGGGCCCAGGACTATCACACCTATAGAGCAGTGCATCAACCCGCCAAGCCACACAGCTAATTAACACAGATGTTTTAAGAAAAACATAATGCTTATCATTTTCTCATCATTAAGCATGTTTAAACAATGCTGTATATCATGCCATATTACACAAATTTGATGAGAGTAATAGAAAAATGGGAATGTAACTTGGGCTCTGGTATAGGAATATATTTCTTCAAAGCCAGACAAATAATAATGGATGTAAGTGAGGTCTCTAACAGCAGGTAACTGTCCAATTATATCTGTAACATTTAAAAATACAACTGTTAAAACATTAATGGAAAATAGCTGTTTAACTGGGACTCTGGTGGAGAAATACATCCCTATAAAGCCATACACATAATAATGGATATAAATGAGTTATGTAACAGCATGTTAGGTGTGCAATTAATTAATGAAAAAGACACCACCTGTAACAGTGACTCAGAAGCTCAGTCTGTTAAATGCATTGAAAACATTATTTTTTGGTCCACATGGTCCTGGGTTCAAATCCAGTTTTATCTAGCATTTAAAATTCATGTATGTGTACGTCACCATTATAAATTCTGATATGTATAATTGTCTGTTCACCTATTTATCCACCTAAAGCGTTACAGATTGAATGTCTGCTTTTCAATGATGGAAGTCAAAGGCTTACAGACAGGAGCACAGTTAACGTATTCTCATTAGAACAGTAGACATTCCATGCAGTGTCAGGTCATGCACTACTATGCATTCACAGAGGATTTGGAAGTATGCAATTCAAATGATGCCAATTAATGCAGACTGCAGCATACAATGATTTGCTACTAATATTACAGATAACCACATCTGGAAGTCATGCTAGAAGCAAGGGTTGCCAGCACATACTTTCCAGATGACTACCATAACATAACACATGACTTGGCGGTTGTCCAAAAGGTGTACATAATGGTAACTGTACCTTCTACCTTGTTCTAGGACACAACAACCATGTTGCCTTTTACTCTGTTAATGGTACCTTTGGCTAACATACTTACCTTAAACAAAAACCTCAGTTTTCTGTGGGATGGGTTCCCTCAATCAGTCTCTGGCTGTACACCAAGGCTGCCACAGGTCACACTGTTACTCACAAGTGTTGTTGTCCTCCACATTCTGCAGCCTCTCTCACTATGCTTATTGCCTGCAGCAGCAGCAGCTGCAGCCTGTAGCACACATATCTGTATGTAATACGTATCTACTACAAACACTCTCTCTCTCTCTCTCTCTGCTGATGTAATATCTTTACCCCAGTAATTTCCACCTCAACATAAGAGAAAGGGGATGGATTCTACATTGGGGTCCTAAATCTTGTTGAATAGCTGCATTTGATTACCTGAATATACTGCAAATCAGCTGTGTATGCTGCAATTAGCATTCCTGAACCACAGATTGGCTCAGAGGCAATCACCTGCTAATGAGAACCATCTTAAAAAGGGAAACTCTTAGCTAGGGGAACCATTGTGCATGAGAGTAATTTTCTAGGGTGAACTCATTAGCACAGTACTTGTATATCTGTATCTTTCAACAGAGAAGCATTGTACTCCACCAGATATGTAATCATTTTGTTTCCAACATGGCCCATATGTTTGAATATACTTACAGAGAATGGGCATTAAATCAGTAAGCCTTTCTTAGAACTGTACAGATGACACACCATTGATCTGCAGCTATGTAACACCTACAGAGGATGTAGACTACAGCAAGGGTATGATGCTCTCTGTTAACTAGGGACATAGGTCTCCTGGATGCTTCCTTTGTAGGCAGCTGTAATACTACACAGCTAATTGTTTGGCATTGTATTTTATACATATGTTATGGGGGGGGGGTTCCTGCTATGCGTCACACTACAAATGGACCCCTGTGTTGGGTATGTGATCAAATGTGAGTATCTGTCATGGCACAAAAAGGAGTAGATCACTATTGCTACCATCCTAGTTGCTTCCACACCCATTGTATGTTTGGCACTGTTGCATATAACATGTGTAATCAAGCGGGGAATATTGATATCCTTCCTTTATTGCTATATCTGTACATACTGTACACCCACATATGTGATCCTGAAATGTGTTCTCATTTTTTTGTATTTCAGGTGATATCAAACACGCCAGATGCCATCCGCATTTTACTGTGGCATAAAGAGAACACTACCAAGTCTTGCTGTCCAGAGGGAGGGCAAATACGCAAGAGTGACAAGCCTTGTGGGATGAACTGGTCCGTAATATAAATGCTGTGGGTCACCAAAATCGGACATATGAACAAGTGCGACACAGTGCCACAGACATGATCCACTTGGCACGCAGGTAGGCAGCAGATATGGCCAGAGATCGACAGATCACTGCTGATGGGCTTGCAGCAGAACAACCTCTGTCAGCCACTGAGGAATTCCTGGAGAACCTTGCAATTGCAACACAGGTCATCTCACAGGTATCCATCACACAATATGTCATGGATGTGGGTGCTACTGTTTCCACACAAAAGAAACATCCAGGTATGCTTATTTGGAACAGCATTGGAATACTGTATCACTTAGTGTGTCATGATGTACATAGTTTTATGTGAGTGTCTGGTGTTTTATGGGGTAGGGGGAAGGAGGTTAGCTGCAGTTTTAAGCTCATGCAGGGACTGTGACCCACATAACTGTTAACACAGCAGCTACTATAAATGGGAGATAGTTAGATGCGGTACCAATGTTATATTGTAACATGTGATGCTGTTTGCATTACCTCTCCCTCATAGGTTTATCAGGACCATCAGGAATAGGAAGAGGCCATGCTCCTGCTGCTGGTAAGCACAAAATATTTTTGTCAGATATTTAGATTTGCTTCAAGGTATTTGCTAAACTGTCATCCCAGGCCTGCTGGCTGGATTGATGTGCTGTCTGTATGACTGACAAATGTACAGACATATTCTGAATGAACACAGTTTAGGGTCATACCTATGACTTGTAGGTGTGACCACAGTGATTGATTTCACAGTATTGTCAGGACTTTTCAAATGGGCATACCAGTAAACTGTGTAGAGTTCTGCAGAATGTCAACAGTGTACATAATTTATGTTTTGCTCGTGAGAGTCTAATTTAAAGATCTGTTATTTTCAAATATTTACAGATTTGGGTTAGAAAATAATGTCCTCATGTCCTACTATATCAGATTGTAGGTTACATAAGACTGTAATAGTGACAGCAGTGTATACAGCTTAACATATATTGCAACATAGTACTGCAGAGCATAGTAGTTGAGATATTAATGTGATGCTTTTCCCTTTATAGTACAGGTGACCTGGAGGTTGGTCTTTATCCCCCTTCACACCCTGATGTCAGTGTCTCTTCAGACTCTGATGATGATAATGGCCAAAGAGAGGCAAAGCTGTGGATCTGTCACAGAATATTACATCCCTCATCTGCCCTCATTATCACCATACACAGTCAGTATGCCTACACATACCCAGTCCCCTGAGGCCACAGATATTGGATAGTCGGAGGGTGGGGACATTGAACATGGAAGTGTGGCTACTATGGCTGCAGTGAGTGTCAACACTGGCCATAGCCAAACAGTTGGTGAGGTTCCACACATGTGGATTGATGGGGGTGCTTGTAGGAGGTCTACTGACCCTCCACCATCTGTTGCAGGTGTCTCATCATGTGTCACTTGGTGCATGTTTAGGGCCATCATGGAGGCACAGGCAAATTCTGAAAGGAACTCCAGATGAATGCTTAGGGTCATGAATGCAGCACAGTCTGACATCCATGACTGCCTCTACAGCATTGCTGATACCCTGGATCAGTTGACTTATACAGTGGAAAGACATTGGTCAGAGACTGTTTGCACACTATCTGTCTTGGAACACACATTTTCTGTGATAGAACGTCTGCTTGGAGTTGCGCATCGGATTTGTGGTTGTAGGTCAGCAACTATATCTACTAAGAGTCCATGTAGCCATGCACAATCATGATCTCATAGTGGCAGTACATCCAGTGCTACAGAAGGCGGTGTGCTGTCTACACCAAGACATGGCAGGCCATGGGCTCATGGTTATGGGTTTTCCCATGGAGGACACATTCCTGGCAGACAGCAGTCATCCTCAGGTAGTAGCCCATCATCAGACCTTAAGCATGGAGGTGCCAGTGCAAACTCTGGCAGAGCCAATTCTCATGTTCGAGGGTGGAGATGATTAATTGTCAGATGTACCATGCACGGCTCAAAACTGTCTGACATACAGACACATAGAGCTAGCACTGAGCTTGACTGTGTTCCCATGGGAACACTTTATAATTCCAAAATTCTGAAATATCGAATTTCAGAATCCTGAGATTATAAACCCAAAAGCTCAAAACTCTGAAACCCCAAAAGTGCGAATTTCAAAATCCTGAAGTCCGGAGATGTTGAATTAGCACTTATGGTGTTACAGTGTGTGAATGGATAGTTGGAGATTCAGGAAAGTATTTATGTTTAAGGGTTTTGATTAGGGGCTTTAGTGTGTGTCAGTGTGTTTTGTTACTGTGATGTGTGTGTGCAAGGGGAATGTAGCTTGTATGGTGGTATTTTCATGTGTTTGTGCAGTGTGACCTTGGAGTTTGTATATTTAAGTAGTGGTGGTGTGGGGGGGAACAGGTATGTGGATTTGTGTGTGGGGGGAAGGTTTGCGTATGTGTTTGTGTGTGGTGTATGGTTAGTGTAGGAGTCACATATTTGAAATTTGTGCTTCTGGGGTTTCAGGATTTTAAGGTTTTGACTTTATGATCTCGAGATTCAGAAATTCGATATTTCATGATTTTGGGATTAAAATCTGAACCTGTTCCCACAGATACTTACACACCACTGTCACATTTTGGTCACCTACAGACACACACATGCCACATTTACATGGTCCATCTTGCTTGCTTCCCTTTGTGACTCACACACTCTTTGCAACCTATTGGGTCAGCCTAGGCCTCCTGCACACCCCATACAACACCCAGTGCAAGTGATGATACCTGTGCCACATCCCTGTCATCCTTCTCATCAATGCAGGGAAATGAAGCTATGTGTCTGATGCACAGAGTTTCTATGTAAATTAATATGTATTTGTTTCATCCATTGTTGCCTTTGACATGCTAATTGTACTGGTCAGTTACATATATTGTACGCTGCCATTTGTAATGAATAAACTACATTATTTTGTGTATTTTACATTGTATTCTGTTGTGATGGCTTTGTAGTCACACAATGAATGGTGTCTCATAGAGCTATTTATGTTTCAGGACTGTGTAGGACACACCTATGGGTGCACATCTACAATATACCCATTAACGTCAGAGCACAGGATGGAATGACAGCAAAGAAGAAAAATGTCATCATAAAGGTGAAACAGTATAGGTGTATAGCTCCATAGGTCATATGTGTATAATAGGCTAGCACAAACAAGAGCTCCTTTCAGCCTAGTCATGCATCCCTAAATTCTGACAAGTTCATATACCCTTGATAAGTGTAAGCAGGATTTTGGAAACTGAGACATGTACAAGCCAGGGTATGTGAGCTGAACAATCTATGGTTTCCTTGTGTCCATTAGAGACATTTGTCCTAAAGCACTTATCATTGTCGTGTTCCCTATCCTATCGTGTAACTTGCACATGATTTGCAGTAGGCTGGAACTCTGCTTCACATGCATGGAGAGCCTGTTACATATTGGGTGTAGTCCCTGGGCTACATACCTGTCTCTCTCTAGCATGTCCTATTTAAACCACAGTGAAGATATATATGTGTAGGACAGTTATTTCTAGTGCTACTCCTTTCTTTGATATGCAGGAGGTACACAGTGGGGTCTGACACCTCCCTGCATGCCAGGTATACACCTCCTCTCCACAGAATGTGGAAGAAAGAATATACAGTTACTGCCCTGATGCAGTCTGCATAGGATGTTATGTACACTGTGCATTGTTTTACTGTGAAACTTCTGTGGATGTTACAGTTGTCAGATATGCATGGTTAGTTACATACCAAAGGTGGCATTGCATTCAATGATAGGTGTGATGAGTGCTAATACAGTGGAACAATGACTTTGTCGGATTTACATGTCATACCTTTGTTTATAAGTTGCACAGACATAGAATGAATCCTCAAATTTTACTGACCCATGACAGTCAGAGGCTAGAGCACTTTATATGTGTCCATAAGTCCATGACTGCTGGGTCAGGTGTTGTAGGTGTGTGGTCAATACGATAGTTACCAGGGGTAGATGACTTCCCAAGGGACAGTATTGTGCATTCCTTGTCATTTAGTGTTAGTCCATGGGTCTAACAACAACTGAATGTCTGCGTCAGCCCATCCTGGATAACTGAGTCAGTGTGGGATTCAATGGGAGCTCCTAATCTGCAGTAATCTTCCTCAGTCAGAGACCAATGACAGTGGCTGTGACTGCAGAGAAGTAAATGCCTAAAAGGAGCAGTCCCAGGTATGATTTGTGAGGCAGTCCACTGGTGACTAGCCTCATTGTAGAGGTGGACTCCACAATGCTCTTGTCCTTGATAATGTCTGTCAGCCACTTGGCTATCCACTGGCTGACATACAAGTTTGCAACTAACCTCTACAGTTTGTCAACAATGCCTGAGGGCCTAATAGTGACAAATGCCTTGTAAGGCCATGGTAGTTGGAATGAATCATTTTCTTCTCATCTATTGCTTTGTTTACCACTCAATGAGGTCTACCAGGTAGGGTTGGCATGATCTGCCTTTGAGAAAACCAAACTGGGTTTGGTCCAGTGCCTGTAGATGTACTACATCTTTAGTGATTATTTCCATGGTATTTCTTTTCATGGCTTTAAATACCAGACCACTGAGACTTCTGGGGACAGTGCCTTTCACTGCATGCTGGTTGTCCTGTGTGCAACTCAGTATTGCAGTAGATTCCATTATGGTGTCCAAGAAAATTGTCAACCAAGATGTCAAAGTCTGTACAGAGCACAGGCAAACACTGGAGGGAGAACTAATATGTACACCCTGTAAAGGTATGGATGGAGTATTTACACAGTTATTCTGTAGTTAGATACTAATCAAGCAGTGAGCACTGAAAACAAACAATTACCTTGTGAAGAATGTTGAATAGAGGGGAGTACCCTGAATTGCTGTTGCCTGACTACTACTACTGCTGGTCTCACCAAAGTCACATTTTGCTGGGATACAAAGCTCTTTTTCTTTTACTCTCACCAGAAGCCAAACGTTAGTACCAAGCTCAAGAAGAGAAGCAGTTCACAGCCTGTTTGTTGATCCACACAGTTGCTCCGCAGTACACACCTATGAACCTATACCCCGGGGATCACTCTAGTAGCTCTACTTGATAGTGGCGCTGGGAACTAACGTCGGTCGACATGATGCCAGGGCACTTCTATGGGCTAGACTTGTAAAGGCTCCAGGGCCATTAGCCTAATACACATCTATGAACCTATGAACATGATTCAAGGCTCTGTAGGCTTGGCATACATTTTCCAGGTAGATTAGCAACTATAGCAATCATTTGACTTTTCCATGTAGTATGCCTTGTGGTACGAGCCTCGTAGGATTTGACTAGGGTATTGATCTCATGGTGATTAGGAGCACAGCTGCTGTGTCATAATACGATGTTCACTGTCAGGTGACATAGATTCCAAGGTTGCTATAGCAGGCTCCACAGTGGTAATGATCCATGTTGGTTGACAATTCCACAGCAAGTCATGCAGCCCGCCCTTCAACAGCATAATGGTGGACATCTGTGTGACATGGATGTGAGTCCAACTGCAGAGGAGTGGCAACCTTTGGCCAATGTGCTTCTCCCTCCCACATGTCCTAGGTATGTCATACTGAATATTTATATTATTAGAACACAATTCTGTGTTCCCACATCATTCCACACAACATTCATTTACTGTCTGGTTGCTTGACAGCCATTGTAGACTGGCAAGGCCAAAGTAATGGCAGCAGACATTCACATCTTCACTGCAAAAAGTGCCTACATACAATGTGTTTGAGGCTGTCAATCATAAGGGTGTAGCAGTATGACCCTAACTTTGCTGGAGTTGTACACTGTCACATTTGTAAGTATTCTGTTGTGACCTTACCTAAAAACAGTATCATGGTTAATGCAAATGCCACATGCCTGGCAAAGCATCTTACTCGATTTACCATGTCATGACACACTATCAGGTACTGTAGTACCTTAGTATGACAACATAAAGGTAATAACATGTTAAATGTAAGCATCTGTCAGGCCACTGCCTAACCATGGCCTGTTGTAATGTATACACAAGCAGGAATCTATTGCTAATGGAATTATCAATTACTGCTGACAAGATGAGGAAAGCATTTCCAACCCTCTACTCCTACTCCACACGAGCACAACTTGTGAGAGATTGACTATATCAAAAACCTTGCATTCATGCTCTCTCACACATCAGTCAGTACATATGAAAATGAGTGGGTTACCAACATGCATCCCTCATGTCCTACCCCACCAAACCCACATCACACATACCTTCATGTGCACAGGTCCTTACCAGACACATAAATAAATACCAGACACCTGAGAAACATAAATGCAAGCTTGCTACACATAATCATACCTCTGCAGAACACAGTACACATAATAAATAGCTCATGCACCACTGTCTCACCGGTCAAACACCTAAGGCAAAACACAAATTCAAACATATTAGTCATAGGTGTTTGCATCATGAGACACATTGATGTGCCTCTCACCAGGCTACATAAGGGAAAGGTCATGGTCAGCTTTCTGTGAAGAGCCATGATATGCCATATCACACATGCACTCAAGTCTGTCAACATCAGGTACAATTATGACTATGTCATAGTTCCTGTTGGTGTGTACGACTTAAGATATACCTTTCTGGACTGTATGCAGAGACATGACTGAGCCTACAGACTATGCATCTTAGGCAGGTATGCCCTTGTCTTTGAACTGCATTTTATCATCACCTAGGATGATGGCTTAATACCAATGGAAAACAATTGACTTCAATTATTGCCTTAGTGTGTGGTGTCATTTTAAAGGGATCCACTATCTGTCAGCCTGGGATGACCTGCTCAACAGACCTCAGTGCTTTGCTAGAGATGGTCCTCATCTGTCATCCCTGGGATTTTGACTACTGGCAAAGGCTATTGCCACCCCCATAATGTGCCTTTTAGGTGGTGACTCAAGGGAAAATGTTCCAACGAGAAAACACCATCTGCAAACAACATCACGATTATGCTGCTAAACACTAAGAATGTCAACACTAAACTCCACTCCCTGGAAGCTGTCCCCACCTTGGAAGATGCAGACATTTGTGCAACCACAGACACCTGCATCAAGGCTGTGGAGAGCACTACAGCCATACCAGGCTATACCTCCTTCCACACGTTCAGACCTCAAACTTAAAGCATGCAATGTAATGGAGGCAGTGTATACATATTCATTAAGGACAGACACACATCTAGACTAGTTAGACAGTATCATTCCCTGGAGAAATTGCAGGTGCTATTGACTGCTTGTAGGGCACCCAATCAAGCCACTGCCAGCTACAGGAGAAACTCCATGAATCAAGACACCCACTATGCTGATATGGGTCTATTGAGTATATCAAGATACATCAAAAAGGATGGATTTGTTTGACTATAACCACCCACCAGCTGGGTAGATTACTCATGCTCAAACTCACTTGGCCAGAGGTTAGTCATCTTCCTTAACTAATAAACAGGAAAAAAGCACCAGCAAGCCGTAACCACCTTAAAACATTTAATGTGCTCCACAGCAAGCAAAGCACAACACAGCACACAATGATAACACTGTTTTAAGGTATGTTTAGGAAAGTGTTAAATTGAATTCAATGTCACATGATTTTAAGTTTTGGCAGTGTGCAAAGGTATAAATGGGGAGGGGTTTGGACTGTCAGCATTTTTCTGATGAAATTGGAGACGAAAACAAACTGGTAGTAGTTTCAGCTTTATCATTGTGTGCTGTGTTGTGCTTTGCTTGCTGTGGAACACATTAAATGTTTTAAGGTGGTTACGGCTTGCTGGTGCTTTTTTCCTGTTTACTGGTTTTGTTTTGGGCACCTCATCCTCCTGGACTTGGTTTTTTATCTTCGTTAACTACAGTGCCCTGGACCAGTGGGTTGACATCCATGCAAGGGGAGCCAACATACTGGAGCAGTTGCTTACCAGTATGGATGACCACTGTAGAACCTCCACTGTGAGGTCCTCCCTGGTGAGATCCAACCAGAAATTGGTCTCAATTAAAGGAAGCATCACACCTGACACCCCCCACTTGCAGCAGATAAAGTAATAAAGTTCAATAAAACAGATTATAAACTCCTATAGGATGATATAAATAGCATGACTGCACTACCCTCCTCAGATGGAACAGGCAACTATGCCAAGCTGTGCACCAATGCTTTGTACAAGCACCTGTACAACTGCATTGAATTTCCTGTACCTTACAGGAGCAAAACAAGATCCTCATGGCACAGCAAACTTGCCTACTGGACAACTGCCATTAACAGGCCTTACACTAGCCATTGGTGTCTCACATTAGGAGGTAGGGAGCCCCCTAAAATGGAAGCACTTCCTCCTCAGCTTAAACAAGTCCTGAAAAATAAAGCATGGGATAAAATTAGTTTCTTCGTCAAAGGACAACCACAAGTCATTTTGTAGTTACATGTGTAACATAAAAGGAAAGGTCTACATTGTTGCTAAACTTGTACTTAATGATACCACATATAATGAGGCTGTAGACATAGCTAACCTGTTGGCCGACAGGTTCTGTGACAACTGCACTCTCCTGGTCCCCATCACACATACACCACAACATCCCTACAACCTGTCCCATACCATGCATCTCTAAAGAGGAAGTAGCAAATGGCCTCTTTAAGGTGACAAACACTGCATCCATTGCACCTGCTAAGATCCCAGGCTGGGTCTTACATACTATCCAACATGGATTACTAACATCATTGGAAACTCTTTGCAGTTATAGTGTAACTGGAAAGTGGCCACTGTTATTCCCTTGCACAGAGGTGGTGCATCCACTGACCACGGGAACTATAGACCTATTAGCCTGACTAGCCATATCTGTAAAGCCAAAGGGAAAATAATAATGGGCTTTATTAACAAAGATATAGGTTATCTCAAAACACTTGACCCTATACTGGTGGATCTGTGAAAGGGAAATCATGCCTGTTAAACCTAGTGGACATCTACGAGACAGTCACTAATGACCTGGATGAGGGGACATCTGTGCATACAACCACCTGTACATAGCCAAGCCATTTGACACTATCCCCCACTCAGGCATCATTTACACAACCACCCAGCTAGCCATCAACAGTAATATCATTAAAGGGGTCATTAACTGGCTTACTGATAGTAGTCATATAGTCACAGTAGTGGTATTCACTTCCAGTAGTAGAGCTGTAACCAGTGGTGTTCCACAGGGTTCAGTCTTGTGTCCTCTAATGTGTGAAATCCATTTATCCAACATACAAACACAAAGTGAATGTCTGTGGGTGACAAAGTTTGCTTATGCCTGCAAATTCGCAGTGGTCATAGACTGTCCAAATTATGTCAACATCCTACAGAGGGTCATAAATGACCAAATGATTATTGCCACAACCATTGCCTTAAACTCATGTGAATATATGTAGTATCATTCCTTTCAGTACCAGCAATGTTACTGGTAAGTAGCACATCAATAGTAACACGTTAAGTACATACTCAGGAGTGAGAGACCTGGGCACACAAATCTGGGCACAGAGGTTTACACCTACCTTAATTTAGATCACCATGTCTTCACAATTGTAAGAAGGGCATTATATCTTGCTCATGTCATAAATGAGGGCACTGTCACCCGAATATAAAGTAGTTATAACCTCCATATAATCTTCTCTCATCAGGCCACTATTTGAGTGCAATGGCCATTTTGTGATGTATGTTTAGAAGCACCAGTGACAATTGTAGAGAGACCACAAAAGTTCCTCTCAAGGGAAAGTAAAGTATTCATGATATGTCCTATGGGGATCATCTGAAATTACTGTGACTTTAGTCTGTGTTATACAGACTACTCAGAGGTGGTCTTTACCTTGCATATGAGGCAAACTGTCACCTTGCTTTATTAGAAATTATGCATATCTGTAAGTCAAATGGTACACGGATTACTCACTGTAAGGACATTATGTGGCATCAGTACAACATGCTGGAGGGAGAGATATGTCTACCAGATTTTAAGAAACCTTTGCAACAGACTCCCACTTAATGTCAAACAGAGCACCTCAATGGCCCTCTTCTGATGCAATCTGTACGATTGGATGGGTGACCACAATTTCACCACAGGGGGTCTACCTGTGTCCCTCTTAGACAGGAGGAATAGGTGCTGACTGTGTAAATAAGAGTAAGATCTTGGCTAGGATTGTAAGGGCCCTACGGCCATTAAACAAGTAAATTCCAATGATCCTTTGCTCCCATAGGCTGATGTAAAATGGTCTGACTAATATCCACACACGCACACACACACACACACACACACACACACACACACACACACACACACACACACACACACACACACACACACACACACACACACCAACTTGGCTACAGTGAGGATAGTACCACTACCAAGTAATGTTTGCTACAATGAGATTAGAAGACCTTTTTATCTAGTCTTACACACTAGAGATCACAGTAATTAATGCACATTCCATGGCTGAAGTCTGACATTAATATGTCTTTAGGTACGCTTATGCTAGATGAAATCAGCAGGCCTTGTGAAGGACAGGAGTTTCAAGGCCTGCATCAACTGAAAGGGCCAAAAACTGCATCTATGTTGCAGTTTGGAAGGAAGTTGGGGGTTCATACCTGTTTTGTAGGGAGATGCATATACACACCATGTGGGCTGGAGTGAGAGTATAACTCCTACCTATCTAGTCTTACAACCTACAGATCACATTATTTAACACACATTCCATGGCTTGTCTGACATTAAAATGACTGTTGGTAGTCTTATGGTACTTCAGCAGGCCTTTTGGAGGACAGAAGTTTGGAGGCATGTAAGGGCCAAAAAGTACAGATCCATTGCAGTTTGGAAGTTAGTGGGGGATTCACACTTGTTTTGTAGGGAGATGCACATACACACGCAAGCACTCCATGTGGATTGGAGTGAGAGTAGAACCCCTACCTATCTAGTCTTACACACTACAGAACACAGTACTTAATGCATGCACCATGGCTCAAGTCTGCTTTATAAATGGCTGTAGATGAGCTACTTGTAGAGGGAATAAACAAGGCCTGTGTTGAACAGCGTGTGTGGCCAGTAGAATGACATTGCTTTTTACTAACATCTGCATCTACTAGTAGTAGCCTAGTAGTTATATATGTATAGGTATATATATATATATATATATATATATATATATATATATATATATATATATATATATATATATATATATATATATATATATATATATATACATACACACACACACACACACACATATATATATATATATATATATATATATATATATATATATATCTATATCTAAAAGATATATATATATATATATATATATATATATATATATATATATATATATATATATATATATATATATATATATATATATATAGTTATATTTTTTGTATGTTTCTTTTAACTCATTGTGCGAAGAGCAATGTAATTGTGTTTGGCTTAGCTAAGTGTAGGATAATCCCCTGGGCATTGCACATGACCTGGCAGTTGGTGGAGTTGTACACCTTGCAGTTAACAGAGATTGTACCCTACTCACCAGGTGGTGCCTTGATGTGTACATGTGTGCAATTTATTGCACCCAGTACTTCAGGGTACTGTGCTACATGGTAAAAGTGTTGCATATTGGTGGCTCCCACCTCAGGGGTAAGGGGAAAAGATATGTGCTCACTGGCATGTGGCAGCATAGCATCCAGGAATTGGTGGAGTATCCTGAATGCAGATGCCTGTGACACCCCTATCACACCCCCAGCTGGTCTTTGAAAAGTACCTGTAGCTAGTATACTAAGGGCTACACATGGCTTTGTTTCCATTAGGGATGGGTTCATCTGTGTTGGCTGTGGCTCTGAGTTGAGGGTGGCAGGGCTCAGTGGGTTTTTGTAATATATCCCTGTCCACCCTGTAGCGCTCTACAATATCCAACTCATGTAGCTCCTGGAAGGTTACCTGGGTCTGAACACTCTTCTCCTTTTTTGCCTAGGCCTATTGTCAGCAGCACCAGCAGCATTGACTTCAGTATCTAAGACATACAGATGTAGTATAGTTGCAGCACCCCATAGTATTATCCCAATTAAAATTACCAAGCCTCTACTCCAATGGTCCAGATTATTGAGGGAAAATCAGAATGCAGGGTGTATGCATACTTTACACAGTTCTGCTTTAGGTCCACCATTTGGTATTGACTAATTATGATGCTGTTCACCTGCCCAGGATATAATTGATGTAATTTAAAGACCATGCTTTAGTGCACGATGCGGCACTATGCACTATTGCACACAGCATAGCTTATACAAAAGTCATAAATATGTATTGACGATATCCAGTTTTAATTGATTTCTGCCTACATCAATCACTGTCATGTGGGAAGTCTGCTTGTGCATATAAGCTAAGCTATGTGGTGTGCCATGCAAACATGCGAGCTAGAAACATAAAATCCTCAAACTAATTAGGCACACACCCCTGATGTCATCCACATCCTCTGGGAATGTCAACATTGTGTAGGAGCTTACACGAAGTGGATATATGGATATGGTTGCTCCTTTTAGCAATTCAGGAAATGCACATCATTTGCATGCATACCTATTTTGACAACCTAGAAACTATATGGTTCTTAGCCACGTGAGCTGGGTAACCGCATATATGCACCGCTGTATGGAACCGATGTAAGGTCCGAAAGTACATTTGTGAAAAATATATTAGAAATGTTATGGGGTTTTTTTATCTTTTTTTTTTTTAAAAGAATGTTTGCACACTGTGACGTGTAGAGCAAACATGCTGAAATTATTAAAAAAAAAATATTAATTTTACATATTCTCTTCCTTTTCCAGACATGCACAATGTACCTTTTGCACATATATGTATGTGATCTAACATTTTCTGGGGAGTTACTTCCATATTTATGGACTTTTACATCCACTTCTGTCTGTGTAGACTCCTGTATGTGGAAAAATGCATGTAAACTACAGACACTGACACTGAGTCTACACAGATGCCTTTCTGCCTGTTGTATTGCTCCACTTGCATCATTAGCCTGCTTATGAGGTAATTTGCATTCCAGTGAACTTTCTCTGTTTGCACATGCTTGCGTGCCGCTAAGCTACGCTTACTGAATATAAAATTGTTTGCGCTTATGTACGCATCGTGCCATGTTGTGTACACCAAAAAAACATCATGTAGCCTTTACTGAATTCCCCCATCTATCTCTGAAGCACAATCGTTTCTGCTAACAAAAAACAAAAGAAGCTTGACTACGGTTCACACATCCTGAATTCTTACTTCAGTCTCACATGTACATTTCAGCAAAGAACTTAGAGTGTACCACTGTGATTTTGTTTAGGGTCACTGGATTATTCTCTTAAAGCTTATAGTGCATTGCTGATTATAGTTTGTCTTATAATAGTAGAGAGAGATAGTATCCTACTACAGAATCCATGCTTACAATATTAAACAATATTTATTATATTACTGGCAGGCCTTTCTCTCCTTCAGGTAATTGGTTAAACTCCTGCTGCTACTCTCTCAACCAAATTTAATTTGTTCCACTCCTTTTTGCAAACTTTCCTGCGCTCAGTTTGTTTGCTGTGAAAATGTAACTCTGAGGAAATCTCACCTGTATATTCATAGTGTTTTGCAGTACATTTCTCCTAATAAACAGCTCTACTCTAACTGCAGTCTGGAGTAGCATATCCCTTGTGCTTCCAACCTGTATTTAAGACTAATGTTCCTATTACATAGAAGTGTTACACTGACAGCATAACTTATAAAGGCTCCTCCTAATGATACTGGAGTTGTTTCCTGCTATGCTACCTTCCCAGCCTCGATTCCCAAGCCACCCCTCATGGCATTGAAGTTATAGGACCATTTCTCCACTTACTTTCCAGCCATATTTAAGGCATACATACAAATATAGACATACTCTGGCCACAGGAATACATACACAATTCCTAAACCATCAGTCTGTATTTAAGATCTTTAACTTTCTTTCATCTCTTATATTAACTAACCAGTGATCACGACTTACAACATCCACCTCTCTCAGCTATCTGCTCCTACATCTCCTATATTCATACCATATTGTTCTACTCCTCCTATAGTCATACCCCAGTGTACTAGCTCCTCTTTCCCTGACATCCCTCTCTCTACTAAGCTACATACTGTGCTTCTCTTAAATATTACTGCATCCTTACTCTTCTTGTTTTATCACCTTACAACTTAACATATATCACTGATTCTTGTACATATTTCTCTCACTATGTGCTCCACCTCTAACCGTACAAATCACTTCACTTCACCACTAATCATTTCCAGTATGTATAAAGACTCCTTCAATCTTTATTTCAAATTCAAATTACTAAACCCTCATACCTACCTCACCAAAATAAAACCAATTGCTACAGTTAGACCAAAACAAACTTACCAAACATATCCATTTCTCTCTCTTACCATTCTGTGAGGATATTCATTCCAACCCCAGTCCCTCCTACCATCCTGAATCCCCATTAGCCTCCAAAACTCATCCCAAGCCAAACCCCCTCCCACTCAACCCACCCATCACCTTCCAAAACAGGGACCTCACCACCATCACCAAAACCATCAAATCCCAACCCACCTGTCTCAAACTCACACAAACAGCTTAAAATGAATTTCCTTAAATACTCATAGCATCTATTATAAAATTTCAGAACCCCATGCTTGGATGTCCCACAATACAACAGATATTCTTCCCATAATTGAATCATGGCTAAAACCTCATATACTTGACTCTGAAATATCACTCCCTGGTTATAATATCATCAGAGCTGATAAAACTAATAAAAAGGTGGTTGATTAACTTTACTATTCCCTGGCTTTCTTGAAATCCTACCCTACAATAAATCTATTCCCAATTGAACTCCTTATTTTCCATTTTAAACTAAACAACCATAAGCAATTATATATTATAGTACTGTATACTCCCCCAGGTAATAATGCTGCAACCTTAGCAAACATCCTAAACTGGATCTTACATACATTTTTTATTAAAAGGATAGTCCTAGGTGATGTTAATTTCAATTGACAGATTACCTTCACAAAATACCTATTGGCTATCATAAGCCTAACTGGACATACTCACCTCACTTCCTCTCCCACAAGTTACCACTATAACCAAAACAGTTACTTACTTATTGACTAGATATTGTCGACAATTCCACTAAGTATGTCTCAAGTGGCAACCTCTCTGATCCCCTCGGTGATCACCTCCGTGTATATGCAAACAGACTCGGTACCCATCATGTCAGACAACACTTACTTAGAACTTCCTGTAACCTCACTAATTTTAATCCTGATACATTTAACAAAATTCATAGCTCCTTTAACTGGCCTAGCCTGAAAAATTTTCCATTCTACAAAGCTGTGCAAAAATTTAATTCATGTTTTCTGAAAACCCTCAATAGTCTGGCTCCAACTAGAGCAAAAAGAATGAAGAATAACCATTATCCTTGGTTATCCGTTCAAAGCAGACACTTAATGTATGAAAGAGATAGGGCTTGGAAAGAATGATTAAACTACACATCTCCCAGAAACCTACAACACTTTAAATAACTACTTAACTGTACTACAAGACAGATTATTGCAGGCAAGAAAATCTCCTTTGGTAAGCCCTTACTAAATCAGTTTTCCAATCCTAAAAAGGTCTGGTATTCTATTAATAATATAATCCACCCAGGGAAGATCCACAACTCCTAATCCTGCCCCAAATACCACTCCCTCCAAAATAGCTGCCCAATTTAACACACATATTATAGAAAGCATTAAAGCTTTTGCTAAAGTTTTTCCTCCCAACAATCCTGATACGCCTTCTCCTCAGAGCGAAAAATACCACATTACATCTTAAAATCAATCCCAACCTTCTACATCAGATTGCTGCTTTTTAACCTAGACATTTCTCTCTTCCATTAGATCACAGCAGGTTGCCTCAAGCTGGCTATCAGTTCCATAGCCTAACTAGTGTTTCTTCCAATTAACAGATTTATCAAGGAATCATACGTTACCTCTCTATGAAAACAAATCTTCTCATCTCCCTTCATAAAGGAGAAACCTCATCTGATATATGACCAGTTTTAGATGTATCACCATACTATACTGTTTCAAAAGGCCTGAATCTAATATGCGACATCAACAAAACCTGCTGGAGAGACAGGTTTGTCTCCCAGAGGCTGCCCCATCTCTAGAATAGACTTCCCATACATGTCAAACAAAACACTTTGCTGACCCTCTTCAAGCACAACCTTGAGGAGTAGATGGGAAACCACATATTTGTCCCAGGGGTTCCACCAGTGTCCCTCACTGACAGGGGCAACAGGTGCTGACTGAGGTTTCTCTTTGGGGATAAACTCTTGTCTAATCTTGAAAGGGCCCCAGGGCTATTAGCCTAGTAACTTCCTATGATCCTATGAAGAAATGCTTTTATAAGCAACTTTTGAACATGTTCTTCGGGAAAAGCTCCTGACCCCAATGCAGCGTGGTTTTAAACCCGTCTGTAGCACTACCTTGGCCTTATTAACTTTCACAGATTTTATTAACAATGCTGAAGACAAAGGCAAATGTGTTTCCTCTGTATTCCTTGATCTCTCTAATGCTTTTGCTCTAGTCTCTCACCAAAATCTCCTCTACCAACTGGCTTCCCTCAGGCTGTCACAACCCATATTACTATGGTTAACAATTACTTAACTAATAGATACCCATCTGTTAAAGGGCCCTCCACTTTCTCTCTCTTTTTTCCTCTCAATATTGGTGTGCTACAGGGCTCCATTCCCGGCCCTACTCTTTAGTATAGTCACCAACAATTTACATAAATCCTCTCAGTAAGCTTCCCTCAAACAATACACTGATGATTCAACCCTAATATGCATTTTTGGCAACCTAATACATCTTCAAATAATTACTCAAGAAGCCTTTAACTTTTTTGAAATCTGGCTACAGGATAATCCCCTGATATTAAATCTCAAAAAGAAAAAAAAAAGACTTCACTTTTTCCAAAATCCCAACAACTTTAAAATGTCTTCCTTAAATAATGACACAATTGAAGTTATCTCAGATACAAAACTACTTGGCATGACAATCAACAACAATCTTAAATTTGATTTACATATCCACAACAGCATCAAGAAAATACATCAAAAACTAGTCCCCCTGCATAGAGTAAAGAAATTCCTTGCAGATTCACAGACTCTGCCAAGGTATCTCCAGCTACAACTTACCTCTTACCCTCCCTTATATATGAAGTCCCTATCATGACCAGCCTATAAGTCTCACGTAGTTCTAAACTTGAACAGTGCTATAACAAAGTCACCAGATTTGTATGCAACAAACCTTACTGGATTCACCACTGTTTAACATTAAAACACTTAAACAACTCAAGCTTCCTCACCACCTATCTTATACTCAGCTCATCTTAACCCATAAAATCATCCATACCCCATCCATCTGCCCATAAATTATCCCTATATTCCAATACTATCTTTCAAATCATCCCCTTCAGTCAAATAATAATGAAATGCTTACCATATACCAACAAAAAGGGCTGCTGGGGTCAGTCTCCATTTCAATAGTATAGAAAGAACTTGAAATAAAATTCCTTTATCAGTCAGGTCTGTTGCATACGTTCATCTTTTCAATCCATTACTAAAAGATTTCCTTTCTGCCTCCTGGCTTTGTCCCTGCTCCACATCTGGGACTTAGCTCTCTAACATCCTTCACCACCTTTCTTATACCTCACTTTAAAGCACTAAATCACATAACCTGCTTATCCCCCTCTAATACCTCACTTTATTGTACTTCTTAAACTACTATACCTACTTTCTAATTAGCACAAACTTGGTTATCTCCTCTAATACCTTACTCTATTATCCATAATGCAATATGCAGATGACTCCATAGTCATCACCACCTCCAATACTCTCCCTATTTACCCTAACAAAAAAGTCTTTAAATCTTATTGAAACACGGCTCTTAAATAACCAACTCTTACTCAACCCCAGAAAGACTAAACCTGTACTCTTCCTCCCCAAATCACTGTCACAGCACAAATCTGCATTCACCATTACATCCCTAAACAACACAGTCATTAAAGCTAAAACCCATACTAAGCTTCTCAGTGCCATTATAGATGATCAACTAAAGTTTGACCTTTATGTATTCTACTGTATTAAGAAAATCCATCAAAAATTAGGTCTATTATACAGAAATAAAAAGTTTTTAACTATTGAGTCACGTCAGACACTTGTCCATGCTTACCTCCTTCCTAACCTTTTCTATAGTTCTCAAATCCTAACTAACCTACAATGTAATCTCCTCAAGACACTTGTAACCACCTATAACAAAGTAGCTAGATTTGCATCTAATAACCCACCAAAGTCACATCACTGTCTCACTCTTAAGTCTTTGGTTAGAATTCCCTCATCATCTTCAACTTTCACAACCTTCCTTCATTCATTCCACTGTACATAAATCCTCCTCCTGCCCTAACATCTCCTCTTTTAGTCTCTCTCTATATCCCCTTTTGAACTTTTAGGAGCTCTGATCAATATCGTCTAGGAATCTACAAGCCCAAGAGCTCTTTTGGACAAGAAATGTATAGCTGTTTACCAGCCCTGTCTTGGAACAAGCTTCCCATGTCTCTAAGAAAAATAAACCAGACTCACAACTTCAAGAAAACTCTAAAAGATTATCAAAACAGCACCTGGACATGTCATTGCAAATGTCCTATTTGAACTCTCTACCCTCTTCCAAAATCCAACTGTCACTCTCTGCTTACTAGGCTCTTATATTTTCTCTTACATATGATCTTATCTGCAATTTCTTAGCCCAGTTCATCCTGTATTTATCTCCACTTTACTCCTTACCTAACCTCCTTGTTAACTTTACCTTCTTTTCCACTTAATTATTTTTCTAACTCTCCTTCATCACTATTTCATCAACCTTTATCTCCTATCAAAACTATTACATATACTTAATCTCTAGTGCTAAAAGCTGCATCCTCTCCTAACTAACATTTTACTAACTTGTTTTCTTCCTTACACACTATCCTATAAGTTGTATTCCTCCCCTAATTAACTTTTTACTAACAGTTATTTCCTTTCTCACCTTTTAATTTACGCTGCTTAATTCTACTCCTAGAACCTCAGGTTATACCAAAAATGACTGGAAAAGAAATGTGTGTAATAGTGTGTATCATCTGTAAAGACTGCACATTGCATTATTGTTTTCTACTATAGTATCTTACTAACCATTGCGACCTGTGTATTAATGTGTTATATTTTATTTTTATTTATTTAATTTTTTTATTTATTTAACATTTGTTGACCGGGAATGTCCGACTAGGTTCCACAGAGCCTGTTTTCAGTGGAGGCCTGGGGAGAAATGCTCCAGATTATATCTGTAATGCCTCCATTTATTACTATTGCATTTTACTATTGTACCTTACTAGACATTGTGACGTAATAACTTGTTATACTGTGGAGCTTTTCTCCCTGGGCCTCCACTGAAAAAGGGCTTTTGCTCAGTTGGGTTATCCCGTCTAACAAATGTCAAATAAATAAATAATAAATAATATTTCTTAAATTAGTCCTACCTATCTTATACACCACTCTTCTATATGTAAAAGCTCAGTACAAGGCTTGTAAATTTAATGTTTGTGAATATCAGTGCAGATTTTATTGTATTATTATGCTATGTATCCAATAAAGCTACATTATAAAATTTGTTATTACAAGTATTGATTGCATTAAGTATTGGAGTTTTTTCTCCCCAGGCCTCCATTGAAAAAGGGCACCTGTGCCCAGCTGGACTTTCCCAGTAAACAAATGTCAATAAAAAATAATAAATAATTGCTACTCTGATTTTGGTTGATGGACTAGTTTAGGATCTTTATTAGATAAAACAATCAACTAATATGAAGGTAGGATTGTTATAGCATCAGTGTTCTGACGTATTCAATATTTCTAATTTTATATTTTGCCAGTTCTCTCTCTCTGCTTCTTCATGCAGTTTTTAAGTTTTGATAATTCAACAAAATATTTAAAAAATAAACTAATCATTTAAATCAAAAATTTCTAATAAGATGTGTAAAAGGATCATTCTGCTGATAAGAATGGACAATGGCAGTATTATTTTTGCAACTCTTTCTGGTTTTCCAGAGCTGACAATCAGATGTTGTCAGGACCTCTTCACACTCACTGACTGTACCAAACTTGCATTAGCCTCCAGTTTGCACAACCTGAGCCATGGATTGGCCTGTTGAGGAGATGGAGGAACCAAAGTACATTGTACTACTGTTGAACAGTGTTTTCCACATAATTCCACACAACTTTCACACTGTCAGTCCATCTTCAAGGTTCAGCATGCAACCAGTGTTATAGTGTCTTGACCATGCCTCAGTAGGTGTTTAGCCTGATTTTCATCAACCCCTCATCTTCCCCATGAGTTAAGCATGATTGTGCATCCAAGAACACCCCAACCCTAAGATAAGAATGCCCATCTTCTCTTTACTCAATTGCCTGAACAATTGATCACACCTGGGTCATCATGGATGTAGATGGGGATTTACCTATCTATGCCACTGGCACAGGCAACACAAGAAATATTAGTGTGGCAAAGTATTAGGTCAGAAATAGAAACAACTTTATCATTTTCGCTATTCTCACAAACCTTAGAACAGATATACAGTATAAGGACTAAATTTCAAATAGGAAGGGACTTCAGTACAGTTTTAAACATTGAGCTAGATTCCTTCTGGTAGAGAAAAAGCTACCTATGACAACCAATGCTGTATCAAACTTTAATTACTAATTTTTGTCAATGGACACACGGAGGGCAATGAACCCTGTAGAAAAGGTTTTGATTTACTAGCTCTTATGTAATAGAATGCAAGCAGTCAAGCTAATACATTGCCTGCTTGCATTCCCTACTATAAGCAAGAAAGATAATATATTCATAAAGGCTTGTGCAGTTAATAAGGTTATAACATGGATTCATGTTTCTGTATCATTATCAGACCATCATTTTCCCCTTCTTGAACTTTTAGGAATAGGAAACCCAGTGCCATGTCTCTCTTGGTTGCTACAGACACTCTTGCTAATAGTGGACTATGAGCAGAACTACAAAGCAGGAAAACTATTACTCAATTTAAAATTGATAGAAAGGTGTAATGATACTGGTGGTAATTGTAGGAAACGATGAAAGATAAAAATTTAGAATATGGCCCAAGTCATCTGCAAGAGAGGATTAGAAGAAGTATGGAGTTAGAACTTCTAGAGCAACAAATAGTCAAGAAAGAAAAGTAATAAAAAATGAGGAGGCATATACAGACCCATTACTTTTTTAGCAGATTTCAAAATTTAAAAGGAGAGTTGGGCCTTGTAGTACAACAACATAGCTAACAAATAGGAAAGCTAAAGGAATTTATTCTGGAAACAAGGTATGACTTTCAAGAGATTATAGCATAAAGGATTAAAGAAAGGAAGAAACCAACTTACATCAACTTAATTAAAGATAAGTTAGGGGTTCCATCAGTAAACCATGTACAAAATTAATCAGATTATGTACAATATGTATTGAAAACTGTACCTGTTTTGGGATAAAAGGTTATACTCCTAGAAATCAGGCATTATAAAAAATGTAAAGCTGCCAAAACTATCCAACACAGACTTATTAATCTTCAGACATCCAGTTACTCAGGAGGAGATCTCCTCAGTTAATTAAAACTTATCTATGGACAAAGTTGCACGCACAAATTGAATAATGGGGAGATTTTATAAAATATTGTCTGGCTCTGTATCTTCAAAATATTTAGGAAGGTTTAATCACTCTGGTAAGAGGGATTATTAGAAAATCTTCCCTAAATCTTAAAATCTATAGGATACTTTGAAGATATATCAGGCATGGTGCTGAATAGAGCCCGCATGTATACTGCTATCCACTAACAAAGAATCTACTAAAAAAGAGCAAATAATTAACACAGGAAATACTCCAAGGCAATATTAATTTGTCAAGCATTGCAATAAAAAAACACCTTATAACCATTTGGGTTCCTACCAAATTTGCAAGAATTTAAAGATCCAAGACAATTATCTGATTGAAGGGTGAGAACAAGACATTAAACACAGTGGGAAAGGATAATTAAAGCTGGAAAGACTTTCTGGGCCAAACAGTAGCAAAGTTGCCTAATACATGAGGTAGCATATAGGACATAGCAGACAATCAAATAGACAACACAACTATTAACAGGCTAGAATGAATTTAATAGGGCTTCTTTTATGAGTAAAATTTAAACTCTGAAGGTGGAACAGTATACATAACATAGTCATAATTCTTGGATAAGCCAAAGAAGGGGGAATTGTAGGATCTCTATATAGAAAAATATAAAATAATGCCTCCACTATAACTCATTAATTCATCCATAGCTTCAGCAGATCCCTAAACATGGACTGTAATAGAAAGTCTTCCAATCTGTATTATACTCTTATTTACCAGAACAAGCTCCAAAGTTTATAGACAAAGCTATAGTGAATTGGTTAGATGTCACGGGGAAGTCAGTTTCAGATAGGCAGTAGGAAATAGCATTAGAGTAGGGACAGAACATTCTGACATACCATTGGTAGCATTTACACATTGCAAGCTGGTTCACCAATGGCAGCAATCACCACAAAGAACACATCACAGGAAAGATACTACACACAGATGCTAAAAAGGCAATAAATCAAATGCTGATAATATGCAAATGATCTAAAAGTTTCCAGCAAGAAAGCAAATTTGGGATATAATCCAGGATGCAACATCCTAGGCTCTGAGACTAAATCTACCCAGTATTGAAAATACTGGATCCTCAACTTCCTGCCTGAAAGGCCATAAATAGTTAGAGCAGGAAAACATCACTCAAACAGAGTCACCCTAAACACCAAGGTCCCACAAGGTTACATACTCAGTCCATTTCATTTCACAGTCCTAACACTTGACTGCACAGGTATGCATCAGTCAAATAGAATCATCAAATTTGCAGATGACACCACAGTAATTATCCTTATCAAGAAGGAAGATGGGGGGACCTACAGTGGGAGGTGAACCAACTAGTACATTGGTGCACAGGCAACAATGTAGCACTAAAGTTTGGGAAACAAAGGAAATCATCATCAGTTTTATGAAGGAGAATAAGCCACACAACCCTGTCATCATCAATGCTGCCACAGTGGAGGGAGTAAATAGCATCAAATTCCTGGGGGTACATATCTTGCAAGACCTAAGTTGGGCCACAAACACTTCCTACTTTATAAAGTAAGCCCAATAATGTCTCCATTTCCTTAGGAGACTTCATAGACCTAATCTCCCCTGACAGGTCCTACTTACCTTCTACAGAGCCATGATTCAGAGCATACTGACAAACAACATAATTGTCTGCTATGGAAATTGCTCTCAAACTGATTAGAAGTTACTGGATAAGATCATTAAACTGGCCACAAAAATGATTGGCCCCAACCTTCAATCTCTACAGGACATATATTCAAACAGATGCAATGGGAGAATCCAGAAATTACTGAGAGATAAATACGATCCAGCTTATGGACTGTTCAAAACAAGGAAGCACTACATAAGCATTAGTTGCAGGACATCCAGATTCCATACAACTTCTTCCCACATGCTATCAGATTGCTGAACAACAAACCCATAGCCTAACCTGCTAAATGGGTAAAACATTGTTTAAGTGAACTATGTCATTGTTATTTACATAACTCTCTGCATAACTCATTTTATACATCTCTATCTGTATTATGAAAACTTTAAACTATAAGTTTATGGATATAGTGGTGGTGGACAAGTTTTCACATGTATGCCTCTTTATTTATTTATAGTAATTTTTTATATATCCTTATATTTCTACTGAGTCTGTTCCTATTGTATTTCTTTTGTTTCTGCTGTAAAAAGCTTTTATTTTTATTTCATTTATTTTTATTATGTTATTTTGATTTTTATCTTTAGGATTTAAATTATTGTTGATTTAATCTATTTTTCTTTTATAAACGGTCATTCTTATGGTACAAGCCTGAGTATTGAAATTTAATGCAGTGATACATACTTTTTCCTCTGTGTTGATCTGTATGACAATAAAGCTTACTTTGACTTGACTTTAACAAGGGTTTATATATATATATATGTATGTATATATATATATATATGTATGTATAGACATGCTATTGATTAAATTGTCAACATTTGAATAGAAATGGTTTAAAATGCTTGTGATGACAGTTTTAACTATCATTTTTTAAGGAATATAGATCAGATTCTGGTGATTTATTTGAAAAAGATTGTGAGGATAGATCATGATATAGTTATAAATATAGAAAATGCACTAAAGATTTCAAAGTCCATTGACTTATACATTTTCTACATATAAAATATTGTGTAAAAGTTTTGAGTATGGTTAATATTAGATGATGGCAAGCAGTTTTGGATAGGAAGTCTTAAAACTGGATTAATATGTTAATTCACTAGAATGTTTGATTGTTTTTTATTTTCTTTTCTATTTTTGCATTCATCAACTTGCACATTATTTCATGCTGATGTTGTTATTAATGAGATATTTGTGTTAGTGCTGTTAATAAAAATACTTTTGAAAAAATCAAACAAATGATTCTATAAGGTAGGCAGGCTGGTCAGTAAATACTATGCCTGAAGAAAACCAACGTTCCCTGAAAAAGCAGTTAAAGGACATGAGAATTTTAAATGACATGATGTAGTAGCGCATCCTACCTGTTATACATTTCTGTACTCCTATAAGTTAACTTCATTCTCCACATCTACATATTAACATTACCCATGAATTTTGTGGTATAGAGATTGTAGTAAAATAGAATACATTATCTAGAATATGGGTAGCACAGTGGTTTAGTGGTTGTTTGGTAATCAGTACTGCTGCCTCATATGTTTCATTTCTCAGGTAAGTGTCTATTTACATCTATAGCTATCACTCTATTTATCTATCTATATAAAATCATATTTCTTGTCTGTCCATGTTTCTTTTTCTGGGTACTTAATCGTGTTGTGATATCACAAGCAAAATGCAGTGAGGTTAATTGCAGATCTTCTTAATAATCTCCGAATCTGGATGAGACTTTAAGTGAGGATATTTCCCAGAGTGTTGGACTGGTATCCATTGCTTGTACTTTAATCTCCCTCATGATTCTAAATAGGCAAAACAGTGTATCAGAAGCTGAATGAATGCACCTATTTTCTCATTCTTGTTACCATATTAGTAGTGTAATTGACTGACACATGGAAGATTACAAATTAAAATCATCACTGTATGATAATTAAAATAAGACCTAAGGCATTTGTGGGACTCTATATAGAGTGACAAGGTAGAGACTCAGTAGAATTTGGATCAAATATATCAAGTGAAAGAAATGTCCTGAACATAATTAATTCCTTAGATTGTTTAACAATAATGTAAAGTAATATACTAAGATTATTTGGTGACTAAATACTTTAGTAAATTCCTGAAGAGTAAGATTTTTAGAAATGTGTCTGATTAAGGGATGATAAATTGCCTTATAATGAACTAGTTTGTGGAGAATGTTGAAATGTGGATCAAATATGTTAAGAGAAAGACATACTTTCTCTGAAGATAATGAACTCCTTAGCCTGCTTAAAAATAATGCAAAGTAATATAATACAATTATTTGATGACTAAATACTTTAGTACATTTCTGAAGAGTACTATTTTCAGAAGTGTATCGATAACATGCCTTATAATGAAGTAGTTCACGGAGAATGGTGAAATGTATAATTGTACTTACAGAATAATAAATATATATTAACCTACCTTATCATTTGTGGCATAAAAGGCAACTGAGTGACTTCAAAACAAATGCATGAACCAAACATAATCCTCTTTTAGTAGGAAGAATATTGAAATAGTCTGTTGATTTAATAAACGAACAGTCATTTTTCTAGTGTGTGAATTTGATAGTTAAGGCCACTTTCTATATATTTTTTATATTTTACAGATATTTCATCTGTTAGTCTGATACTGTCCTTGGAAATGAATACATGTTATTGAATTAGCATTCACCATGTATATCTGAATTACTGTTTCTACAAGCATACTGATGCATACTAATGTGAAAGCGACAAAATAATGCATACAAAGAAACCCTGACCATAAAACTAAAAAATGCTTAAATTGCAGCTGCAGCATATATATATCATACTGGCCTTTGTCTCTTATAGCATTACTAAATTTCAGTTCACTGTCTTTATTGTTTGTCACTGAGATTGCCACATCTGGAGTGCATAGTGCTTTTTTTAGAAATCAGATATTTTCTAAAGACATTATTCAAGTTGATCAATAAGGTAGCTACCAAACCATCATATATAATGACTGTCATTTAACATGACTTAGAAAAATACTCATTCTTCATTTATACAACACATAAATAATGCATCATAAAATAGCTAGTACTTTTTAAAATGTATTATGTTATTTACAACTGGGTCATTATTCTTTTTGTCACTGTAAGTCTGTTAGAATGCAGTGACATTAATTAAGTTTTGTCAGCTATAAAGTGATATATGAAATAATATGTAAGCTTTATATTCTTGCATCCATGCCTGTGATTCTTTGTTTCTTCTCTTCATTTATGTGCACTTTTCTGATGCTTGTACTGCTTGCTGCATGGATTGTGTTCTTATGCATCTGTAGCATACTTTACAGAAACATTAAGCTTAAGGAAATCATTTGTTTACTGCGATTAGGCATTATGAATTGTAAATGAGTGGAAGAAAATTGCTTTTTCTTTATCTCAATGGGAAACAACAAAGAATGTTAGGTTCTACAAGCAGCTGGGCACAACAGGATATGAGTTCTTCTGAAGTAAACATAGTTCATTATAACTGTGGAGCTGGACGTGCACTTGTGTTCTTTTATCCGTATTTTACTGCAGTACAAAGACTAAACAGTACCATCTAATTTAACTCTTACAAATACAAAGATGATAAAATGTAGCTATTGGGCAACTACTTGTTTCTAACATTTTACTTAGTAAATCATATAAAAAATAATTTTAAAGGATACCTTAGTGGTAGAAAAACTATATTGTTCTTTCTTATATTTCATATGCCAAGTATGGTTGATACTTGATATGTATAACTGAAGCATAGCTCTGCATCTTCGGGAATTATGAAAATCTTTTTTGTCATTTACTTGAGTAAATCATGTATTTATTGAACTTTTACTCATCAGTCTGACATATTTAGTTTATTTTTATATTTGTAAGGTTTAGTTATTGTTCCCTTTGTTCTAATGAGACCTAATCAACATTCTGTTTTGTGGTTTCTTGATGATGTAACGAGGACTGTAATTATAATGCTTATATTAATAGTGTAGCTGTAACTTTCAGTGTTTGACTATTGGAATCAAATTTATTTTTTTAAAATAGCTACATGTGGAAGAGTGCCTCAGAATTTTTGTTAGGTAGACTCGGTTTAATAAACATGTATATCAATTTATTTTCAGCAATAGTACTTAAAAATACTAGGGAAATTTGTAGCATGGCCATAATACCAAGCATGCGGATTAAAATAATTAATAGATTACTACTCAAATAGGTTCATAGGAGGTTATTAGACTAACAGCCCAAGAGCCTTTTCAAGCCTAGCAATATTTATCCTGAGTTTACCAATTATCCATAGCTAGATGAACGAAGTTCACAGAGGTAGACCCTATAGCATGGTGATTAACGCCAACTGCCTCTGTCCATGAGGGACATGGGCTCCACCCCAGGACTGAATTTACAATTTCCCATCCATTGACCTAGGTTGCACTTGAGAAGGATCAGGGAGGAGCTCTACTTCATGTGAATGGGAAGCTTTCTCCAGATAATGGACAGTATCTGAGATATGTATCTATCCTTCCAGCATGATTTGATCATGTCAGAGGCTAGGTTAAGATCCCTGGAGCAATGACTCTCATGCAGTTTGATTAACAAACATATAACATTTCCATCAGGGCTGGGTCAGAGACTGCCCTGTAAGCCAGACACAGATTGCCCCTGTTTTATATCAAGTTTTTATATCCCTCATGCACAGGTAAGAAATAAAAGACTGTTACTGACAATTTCCTCTTGAGTGTCTATGTCATACCACTTAAAATTGCCCATTACTCATTGCTAACTTTCTTGAAAGTTATTCCTTTAAATGATAATTTTGTTTGGTTTTGTGATGTTTAATTGACTAATGGCTCATATACTGAAACTTTAAACAAGAGTTTAGTTCTAATGTTTTATTTGATCTGATAAAATATTCGAAATTGTTAAAGTTTACCACTCTGATGCAGTGACGTCTTCAGAAAATTACTTTGCTTGATTCCTTTTGCAATTTTCTCTTGTTTCCAGAATTTTGGAGTAGCATTGCAAATATATTGATTAGCTAGGTGTTACAGATATTGGTGAGGGCTATGAAGTTAACCTGCAAGTAATGGCTACAGCAACATAATAGTGTCAGTGCTGCAACAGGTAGTACACTTGCCTCTGGTGCATAAAGCTATGGGTTCTATTCCCACACACCAGGTAGATATGTCGCTGAAACTGTAATGCAGTATAAGAGGGGTGCTGCACTCCTAAGTCTGTTTTCCATGAGATGAGATGCTAAACTGAGGCCCCATCTGCTTCAGATGGTGGTAGCTCTTGTGAATGTAAATACAAATATATACATCTTATGTACAACTTTTCAACATATATTTGCATTATTAACAACATTTATAATATTTAGAACATAATTCTTGCATTTATATTAAACATTCAAGTTTTTAATTCCCCCACTCTTTTCTCTACCATCAAAGTCGTAATTTCTTCAAAATCTGTAATAATCACTTTCCATTGTATTTTACTTCATTAATTCTTTCATTCCATATTATACATATTATGCTAAATAATTTTGGGTCCAGTTTGTTAATGTCCTTTTGTTTTACATTTTTGTAATGTCCATATTCAGTCATGCCCATTAAAACATTCAAGGTTCTCCAATTCTTTTAAGTATCTTTTGTCATATATTTCACTCTACAGTTTAAGTGTCCATTTACACGTTATAAAAACATGTTCAGTTTTTAATTCACCACAATGTAAACAGATTCTATCTTTTATTGTCTTATATGGCATGCTTGCTTTGACCAGTAACCTCCTTATTGATAATCTCCACAAAACATCTGTAAATTCTACATATTTTTGTATCTATTAATTCTCAGTTTTACTGCTTTGATCTTCTCTTTACTTATATATTTCGAAGGATAAACATAGTAAAATGTTTCCATTATATTTTCATACCACATCCTTCTATTTTTTCAATATTTCCTATATCGATTTTCCATAACAAGATTTTCTCTTGATATAATTTCATGTCCATACAATGACATTTTTTGCTTCTTTTTAAATATTCCAACTTTTCCCGATTACTTTATGTTTCCCTTCTTTTGTTAGTAATTTTTCTTTATCTTTCCTATTTACTAAGATTTTATACAAGGTCAATGAAAAAATATATAATTGGGTGTAACAAATCAACCCTCCTACTTTATTATTTGCATAAATAATTCCTTTTTCACTTGGTTTAGTCTCCCCCCCCACACACACACAAATGAGCATAAAGATTACATTTGTTAAATCCTTTTCTAATGCTAATGGAATTGTACATACATTAGCTAAATGTGCAGTTTTACCTAATATTGTGGAGTTACTTAAATATGCCTTTTTTATTCTCTCTTTTTAATTTCTCCAAATCTTTTGGGTTTCTAATACCATGGTTGGAATGGACCCCATTGCTGAGTCAAAGTACAATTAAAGTTCATGAAATTAGTATTGTTTCACTTTTTGATGTCAGCCAGAAGTGCTCTTCACAGCACCCGCAATGTGCCCAGTAATGACTCCTTCTGTAATTCGTGCTGAGTTACATGTATTGGTAGCATATCTAATTATGACTGTAGACTCTTTTTTATAAGACCTGTTGCTCCTACTACTATTGGAACTTTCTGAGTATCTTTCTTCTGCATTGATCTAATTTCTAGTTGCAAATCCTGATACATTATGACTTTGTGTCTCCCTGTGCGCAAGACACTGTAGTCACTGGGTGTGGCGATTTCAATGATCGATGCTTCTACTTTTGTCTTCTTTTTGAGGACCACTACATCTGGTTTTCTAGCGTCTATCTTTAGAACTGTTGGTAATGGATGATCCCATGTGATGTAAACTTCATCATTTTCTATGATGCTTTGTGGTTCATATTTCCAGTATTTTTCAGCCTATTCAATACCATAATGTTTGCACAATCCCCAGAGCAGCAGTTTCACCACATTATTATGCATTTCAGTATACAGTCATTCTGCCATTAGTATGTCACAATCAGCAACAAGGTGGACAACTTTTTCCAATTCTGTTTTGCAAAACCTACTTTTGTCATTTCTCCTACATGTTCAATGGACTTCATAAACCAAAGTCTATGTAGCCCACTATCTTACGCCGCCAATATTAACCTTTCATCTCTTGGTTTGAATTCACCTGTCCTTAACCATTTCCACATTTGTTGCTGATCAACATGAGGTTCTTCCAGAAGTTTTCTATACTTGCAACTATATTTAAGAATTTTCCACATGTATTGCCTTCTCATCTGGTCCTTCACCTTATATTCTTTCTTTTTTTTTGGCAGATTCAGTTGCTGCCTGTTTTTTATCTACTTCTGGTTTGAGTTCCATTCCTATTTGATGCCAATATGGTTCTCTAGATTAAGAAGATAAGTAATCTTAGATTTATACTCCTCATGTTTCAAAAAAATGTTTCTGTATGACAGACTAAATGTTCTCCAAAATATGCAAAGACCTCATATTCCATCAACCATATCTCTCCATTGCTGTTCTCCTAATTGCTCAATTCCAAACTTTATTCCTAGGATTTCTATCTGTTCTTCATTAAATCTAATGCTCTGTATTTCTCACAAAAAAACTAGTCCTTTACTTTTTTCTTTATTAAGAGTCAGTCCTAACATCTTCAGTTCTTTATTGAGCATTTCTATGGTTGTTTTCATCCATTCTGTATTCTTAACTGCTATCACTAAATCATCTGCATATGTAAACATAACTGGAATCATAATTCCTTCTGGTGTCTGATATCTATCTTTTTCCAGTTTGGAACTAACCTCTGTGGCCACTGCATTCATAATTAATGCAAATAAGATGCTGCTGGTTGGACATCCTTGTTTATTATCACTTCTTAGTCTTATAGTTTCACTCATCTATCTGTTGACTACCAGTCTTATTTTGTTTTTTCTTGTAAACTCATTTCAGAATGTTTATTTTATTACTTATGTTATATTCCTCCAAAATGTTCCAATGCTTTGTGTTGAATTTTATCAAAAGCTTTATTTATATCTCCTATTAATATTTTTTAATTCTATTCTTCCGTTTGTTATGTCATCTACCAATTCTATTATTAATATTAATAGTTCTTGACTTCCTTTATTTCAAGTTCCAAAGATTGTTTCAGATAAAAAAATGTATTAACTTTGTTTGGTATTCTTTTTTTCTGTTATTTTCATGAAATTTTATAATCTATATTATTAGTACTAATGGTCTCCAATTTCTTATATATATTTTTTCTCCTTTCTTTCATATGAATTTCATTACTCCTTTTCATCATTTATACCTTTGACAAACCATTCATTACTTCTAATAAATATTCTTTTTACCATTCTTGTATGTTTTTATACATTAAGTATTCGATTCCATCTATCATTGTAGCTGATTCTACATTTACTGTCTTGATTATGATTTCTAATTCTATTATTGTAATCTTTTCCACCATCCTTTTATTGTCTTCTTCAGTTAACTTGTTTAATTCTCATCTATCTTTTAATGTAATGTCATTTACTGAGAATATCTCTACTATATATTCTTTAATTGTTTTCAGAATTTCATCTTGTGTATTTATGTCACCTTTTCTATCTTTTAATTCTATTATTATTCATGCATTTTCTTTAACCATTTTACTTAGTGCTACTTTTTCTTTCCTTCCATGCAAAAAATATGTGTTCATAGGTTCATAAGTGTTTACTAGGCTAACGACCACATGGGCCTTTTTAACTCTAGCCATGCATCAAAAATCTCTGACAAGTTCTGATACCCTTGAAACTTGTAAGCATGGAGATGGGATATGGACCTTCTACAGGTTACCTGTGTCCATTAGAGACATAGGTGCCAAACCAGGGATGAATTTTCAGTTTACCATCCAATTGTCCAAGTTGTACTTGAACAGGATTAGGGAGGAATTCTGCTTGAAATGGATCCGGAGCCTGTTCTATAGCCTGTAGGAGATGGAATACAGGGATGGGGCCATGAGGCAGTCTGCTTAGGACATTTTACTTACCCCCTGTATTCTTTTAGTGGGGAACTGCTGTGAAAATTCCAATTGTTGGATATGCCTGGCTTTGTACATACCAAAGGGGGCACTGTACTCACTGATAAGTCTGATAGATGCCAAATACAGTGGAACAATGACTTTCTTGGACTTAGATGCCATACCTTTCTTTATAAGTTACACAACATAGAATGATTTCCTCACCACTGTAGACACATGATGGTCAAAGGCTAAATTGCTATATATGTGTGTCCCTAAGTCACCTCTAAGGAGTGTGTTGTTAATACAATAGGGATGGATGACTTCCCAAATGATACTATTATGCATTTCTTGACATTTAGTTTTAGCTCATGGGTCTAACAACAGTTGCTTGTCTGTGTCAGCCCCTCTTGTAGAACATTTTTTTCAGTGTGAGATTCAATGACAGCTCCTAATTCCCAATCATCTGCAACCTTTGTCAGCCAGACACCACTGACATTGGCCTTGACTTCTGAGGAGTAAATGCCAAAAAGGACTGGTCCAAAAACTGAACCCTGAGAGACTCCACTTGTGACTGGCCTCTTTGTAGAAGTGGACTCTGTGATGCCCGTGACCTGGCCCAGTAATTAAGGAGCCTCAATCCTTACCACTAGCACCAGTGAGGAGCATCCACATTGGGAAGGATAACAAGTACACACACAGTAAAGTACAATTTCCCTTAAGTGCTCACAGTCCAGGGCTGGTTTCTCCCTTTCTCTCCAGATCCTCAATAAGACTCCCCACTTACACAGCTATAGGGTACAGGTCACAGTCTAGTGGTCAAGCTAAAACCTCCAGCACCCTCTCTGTCCAACCAGTGCTTCGTGACCCTGCCCAAGTAGCTGACACACACTTTAAGATATGAGTTATATACAAACACACAGGCACTCCTGGGGAAGGTTGGCACAGGCTCTCCAGCTCTGCCCCTTTTTGACAGTGTATAAGGTAGTACCAGCTGCCACCAACAACTAATATCAGCTGCTAATAAGGCCCTTACCAAAGGGGGTCCAATTTTACTGTGCAATATTATTATCCAATTAGTAAGTGTGACCAGAACGTTTAAGGCTTATTGGAGTGGCTTTGTACAGTATCACTATATACATGCAATGTACTCTAGAGCTTAAACTATCTCTACACAAAACAGCCACAGTTGAAAGGTTTAAAATATTTAATAATAAATAATAAAAACACAAGACAAATCTCAATTCAACACAGTGCTAGTCAAGAGTTCAGAGACAGGAACTTTAAAACAATACTGTAGGATACTCTGACATAAATATAGTAAACAGCTAGTCTAATCTTACTATTTTTCTATCTATTTCTGAGAGAAATGCTAAAGTCTAAGATCCTACTTACATACAGAGCAAGCAAGTGCTGGTGATGTCAGTTCTGCAGACAAATGCAAAATGCTATCTCTTTCTCTCTGAGAACTCTTAAATTGATAATACATCACTGCTGACTCATTTTGGATTACATCATTACTGACTCACAGACTACCATAAACTCTAAATTTGCATTTCTTAGTAAACTTGCACCTGGTCAGGAAACCACAGCAATAAAATACATTATACATGTAAAATCTAGAAATAAACTCTTGCCCTAAGAAAATATAAAGAATTCCTTCATGCAGATATACAGTCTTGGAGCCCTGAGATCAAACAGTCATAAAATGCTTTACTTTATCAGCTTTCTTCCAGCAGGGTGCACTGTGGTTAGATTTTTGAAGTTCAAAACATATAACACAGTTTTTCTTACATTTAGTTTATTTACATTTGTAAAACAGCCTGTGGATTATATTAATATTTACAATGACATAGAATTATTGATAACGTTCTATCTAGCTGGGCTGGCAGCCTTTCAGTTTTTCACAGACTTCTTGGTACTAACTTCCTGGGTCCTGTTTGTGAGACAGTTGGCTATTCACTGGGTGATATAAAAGTTGGTACCTAACTTCTTGAGTTTGTCAACGAGTATTGTGTCAAATGCCTTGGCGCATTAAAACAGGCAGTTTGAATGATTTTGCCCTCATCCTTTGCTTTGGTGACCTTCTCAAAGAAGTCCACCAGGTTGAGTAGGCATGATCTGCCCTTGACAAAACCAAACTGGGTTGGGTACAGTGTCTGGAGGTTTACTACATCTCTATTGATCATCTGCATGATAATTCTTTCCATGGCTTTACATATAAGACTAGTGAGATTCATAGGTCTGTAGTTTCCAGGGTCTGTAAATAGCCCACCTTTGTGCAAAGGGATGACTGTTGCCTTTCTCCATTGATTAGGCACAAAGCCTGTTTGGAGGCTACCTTTAAATATTAACTCCAGAGGCCCTGATAGGTCATGTTTTGTGCTATTTAGAAGGCATCCTTGCATATTGTCTGGGCCCCTTGATGAAGTGTTCTTGGTCTTAGACAGAGCATTAAGGACCCATTCCCTAGTAATAGAAGGGGGAGTTATATTTGATGATATTTCGTGAGGGAAGATTGAGGGGGGCAGAGAGGTAAAGTTGAAACTGAATTTATCAGCCAGGAGGTTTGTTATATCTTCTGTCTCCATATAGGTGGCTCCATTTACAATGAGCTCTGCACACAATTGTGATTGCCTTTGAAGTTGTGGACATAGCTAAAGAATGTTTTCTGGTTGCCCTTGGCCTTCGAGGCCAAACTTACCTCAAATTTGGCTTTGGTAGACTTTATTTGTCCTCTTAGTTGTTTTTTTAGTTTGATGAGAGTGCTTATATCCTGCTGGGTGCTGTACCTCCTAATATTTACCATGATTTTCTTCCTCCTGTTATACAGACTATTGATTTTGTGATTCCACCAAGGTGGCTTGTTTTTTGAGTTAGCTCTGTACGTCTTCCTGGTGGGTACAGCTGCCTCTATGCAGCTACTAACATGCTTGCACAGGGTTTCTGTGAACAGTTCTGCATAGACAGCAGTGTTCTCAGGGTTTATGGGTGCTTGAAATTTTGCTGGGTTCTCCCTTAATAGCAGGAGGTTAGCCTTAGAGTAGTTCCTGAATATTCCAGGTTTAACTGGGGGATCCAGGTTTTATTTTTACTTCAAAGGAGTCCATTTTGTGGTCTGACCTTACCAGGGAAGGCATTACAGTAGGGGATGTGCAGCAGTCTCACATATTAGTAAGGACCAGATCCAGTATGGTTGCACCCCTGGTTTGTGCATTTACAAAATCCAGGAATCTCTGTGCATGTGCATTTTTTTGTCATATAGGATTCCCAGTTAACAGTGGAGTAATAGTGGGTTAGTTAAAGTCACCAATGATTATGGCATTGGGTTGGATGGTTAGTGTTTGTAATAAGTTTAAATACATGGTATGGGTTTCTTGAGTCATAATGGGGGACCTATAACTTGCAAGGAAGTAGTACTGGATTAAGTTCTGTTTGACCAGACTTTACAGTATATTTACTTTGGATATAAATAGAGACACCTCCACCTTTAGTCCCAGCCTGTAAAGTAGCTGGCCTAAATGTGTAGAAGGCATTATAACCTTGCACTGTTGGTGTGCTCTCTGTGGCTTTAAACCATGTCTCAGTGACCGCACAGATGTCAGCATTCACTTGTGTAAAGAGAGCTTCTAGTGAGTGTAGTTTTTTGTTTAGACTCCTATCATTGAGCGGTAATACCTTTAGATTTTATTGGTTTTGATTTACTATGTCAAAAATACTTTCAGTTTGGCATTGCTTAAAAAAAGCACTATGGGGGGAGACAATGTTTTACCTAATATTTAAAAGCCGAGAGAAGAGAGGTGCAGACCATCCCTGGCAAAGCAGGGTGATCTGTTGACCATCTCCTTCCATGTTGACAAATATTACACCCCCTTAGAATGATACCAGAAACTAAGCCAATTATTAAAGTTAATCATCTTTTGTTCATATTTTGGCATCATCCTTGGAGAAGGTAAAATGCTACTCAATGCTAGGCTCATACAAGCCAGAGACACATATTCTAGGAGCTCTATGATGTCTCTCTTCATATAATCTAGGGAGGTACATCTCAGGTCATTTAGTCCCACATGAACTATGACTGAGTCATATTACTAATTGTGGTTCAATGACCTGAGTACATGCAGAATGTGGTGGATCCTTGTCCCTGATAAGCAACTGACTGTAACTTTCTCCTTACTTAGCCTGGTGAGAAGAACATCAGTGTGTCTCACGGTGGACTCTCCAATGACTAGAATGTTGGATTGTGTGTAGCTTGCCTTATGGGCTTTGAGGTAGAGGCTCCATGAGATGTAACTTTGGTTACTAATTTCCTTGTAAAAATCCTTTCCTCTCATAATAAAGAAGTAGTATTGAAAACAGCCTGGTCAAAATCACCAATTAAAATAAAGGACAATGTAGTTCGTTTTGACAATGACTATTCTCCTGTGGTAATATCTAAAGAAAACTATTTCTGCCCTTAATTAGAGAACTTAAAAAAAATCAAATAAAAACCCATTTACTATTCCCTGCAAGACTAGAAATCTTCCATCAGAATACATCATAAATATTTGAGGATCTAGACACAGCTCTCTCATTCATTAAAACAAACTATTGGGCAAAATTGAAGATATGGAATGGGCTAATGCAAGTTTAAAAAGAATAGCTGATAATGGAACATGAAAAACTTTCAAACAAAAAACAAGCGTAGAAAATAACTGATATTGGATACAGTTATTTATTTACATTTATATTCAAACAATCTCTCACACTTCCATTAAGTCATTACTTGCTTTTTTTACAGCCACAAGTAACCCATAAGTTGTGGGAAATGAAACCGGAACAACAGGTAAGATAATATAATATACTTGCTTGCTGTTGCTTTATAATTAATTTATATTGTTATTCTATAATAGTTTAATACATTATAGTTTAAAACGAATAACAGTTATTTAACTTAATATGATTTGATTTAGTCAGTAATTAAGTAATTTTGTTTAGTTGCTTGATTTTCCTCTTGTATTAATTGGTAGAACTTATATAGCCAGGGGCTGTACTTGCATTGTGCTTTGGTGTGTTTACAGATGTGTTGTTATGGTTCTGTCTCTTGAATCAATTCATATCTTTACTTGTGGGGTTTATTTTATGGTTCCTGATTCCATATAGGTATTCTATTCTTTGTTGCATATTACTGGTAGGGGTGGGTGAGGCAGGAATACTGCAGTAGGTTATCTAGTGCTTATGGTTTTGATTCTGCTGTGTGCCATTGGGAAGGGTGTAGAGGTATTTGTGTTTGTTTTAGTTGGTGCTGCTTTTTTATGGGATCATGACACTTCTCTTTGATTGTAATTTGGTTTGTATCCCTTTTTTCTCTTTGTTACATATCTGTATGCTAAACATCCTGTTTGTCTGTTTTAATAACTATTTGGATGCTGTGTTCATAGTAGAGTTGTTTGGGAGGGTATCAGAGTTGTTGTTTTTCGGCACGATTATTGTGTTTTCTTTTCCATCCCTTTTGACACTTTTGTAAGCTATATTTCCAGATCAAGCTACTAAATAACTCAAAAGTGAGTTTATACTCATAGTTTCCTGCTGGAACTTTCAAATGTTGTCTCCAGGTCAGGATCAGATTGAGACAAGCTTCCTGAGATGATCACACAGCTGGATCATCTCTTCAATACATCAGCATACAATTTCCGATGTTTTGGTTGTACTTTGAACCCGGATTTTGCCTGACAGTGAAAATAGAATTTTCAACCGCATCAAGGAAGATGGCACAATTGTCAGTTTACTTTTAATTGAACTGGGACTTTATTTGCTTTCTTCATGAAAATCTAATTCAAATGGATCTGTTTTTTTTTAAGTTATTTATACTATATAGAAATGAAACAAGCTGATTTATACCCTGTAATGAATATTTTAAAACTACAGATCACATCTAAACAGTCTGCTTGTAGCTTTAAGTTAATTTATACAACAAATGATTTATGGATTAATGATTTTACTTTATTGAAAGAATTCTATTTTTTTTCTCTCTCCCTTTTCTCTCTCCATTCTTTCACTGTAATGTTTCCATGGATATGTAATCCCTAAGCTAATGGAATCTCTCCTACTTACAGAATATGGGAAATGAAAAGCTTAAGGGAAGAGTAAAGGAGTAAGAAGGGAGTGGTAAAAGAAAAGAAGGAGAACAACAAGGTGTAGGAGAGGAGAATGTGGGGGGGGGTGAAAAAGCCTACCTTGAAAGGGATACTCCTATTTTGTTGAGATATTTGTGATATATATCTATTTTATAAGTTGATTTTATTTAGTATATACTTAGAAATGACCCTTGGCTTAGTCTAAAAGATATATCTTGTTTAAATTTTTGTTTGTTGATATATATACTAATTCTGTGTCCAAACATAACATTTGATTAAATATCATATGGAAGGGTTTCCTTAACAATAAACACCAAGATAGGATAAACTTGACCTCAGAAATCATACTAAACCAACTGAAAATACAGAATTTTGTAACTGTTTGTGTTTATGCATATATAAGGCTATATATCTTTGCATGTATCTAAATATAAGGTTATATATAAGCTTTATGAGTATATACGCATTTGTTTGTACTCTGCATATGTATGTCTGTAAAAATAATACCAGCTCTTATATCGTTCTATGTATACATTTAGGCGTACACACACACACACACACACACATATTTATATATATATATATATATATATATATATATATATATATATATATATATATATATATATATTTTGGTATAAGTAATATGTCCCTGTCTGGTAGTTTGTTGGTATAATTACAGGCTTGTTCAACTATCATATCTCTATGTTTTGGTTAATCTTGTTATTATAACTATTTGATAAGACGAGCTTGCAACAAACTCAGTTTATTTTTATTGAATGAAAAAAGTGGGAGAGAGAGAGAGAGAGAGGGGGAGAATAATGGAAGGAAAAGGGAAAACTAAAAGAAAGCTTATCTACCCTTGATTGATACCACTTACTTTGTAAAATAACTAAATCCTTGATGTATAAGCTATGAATGTATTTATTTATTTTATTTTATTTTATTTTACATTTGTTGACCGGGCTAGTCTGGCTGGATACATGTCCATTTTCAGCAGAGGCCCGAGGAGAAAAGCTCCACTATATACTAATAACTTACAATAAAAAAAAAAACACAGGAATATACAAACATATAAGCAAATAAAGAAATATTCTCATGTAGTATAGTAACAATACAGAAGCACTTTAACAAAAACTAAAAAATAGTGAGGATTCATTATCCCATAATATTTGCAAGAGTAGAACTGTTACAAAATAAAAAAGAGAGAAAATAGTAACACATAAAGAGTCTATAAATATTTACACTATTAACAAATTAAGATAAACATTTTGTGCCAGGGCACTAGTTTTAAGATAGACATTTTCACAGTAGGGGTCAGCATCTAGGTTTAAATAAAAGGAGAGATGACAGGTTGCAGTAATATATCAAGTATAAGGAGAAAAGATAGTATAGGAAAATTAATAAGCAGGTGGGACGCTAGGTGCACTACACTGGAGGGGTAGAAGTAGTGATAGAGGCAAGTAGAAGTGAATGGAGAGGACTGTAGAGAGGGATTGTTTGCTGAGCTCAGTCAGGATTAGAGCAGGGGCATAGCCAGTGGGATTTGAAATAGTTTCTTAGTTGTTTTTTGAAAAGGTGAGATGAGCCTAAAGTGGTCAGTTCTATGGGAAGTTTATTCCAGTATGAGCCAACAGCATTAGTACATAAGGAGTCACCTGCTTTATTATGAGATTTGAGAATGGCTACTAGAAGTTTGTTGGCTGAGCGAAGGGAAGTAAGATTCTTGTATGGGCCAATGAGGTTATTAAGTATGGGTGTATTAGAGGGGTAATGGAGAATTCTATATATGATAACTAATTGATGTAGGAGAATTAGATTTTGAAGTTCAAGCCAGTTAAGGTTTTTGAGATTAACACAATAATGGGTACGAAATGGGGAACCTGTGGCAAACCTGGCAATACTATGGTAGGCTGTGGCTAGTTTCTGAAGGTTAGCTTTTGAAAGGTTGATAAAAGATGGAGAGATGTAGAGATGAGATGAGTTTGGGCTAGAGACACTCTGCTGGTTGCAGTAAGAAAGGGCTTAAGCCTATAGAGGGCACCTATCTTTTTATTAACAGCCTTGATGGTTAGATCAATGTGGCAGTCAAAGTTTAGTTGATTGTCTATTGTAACACCTAGTAGTTTAGTGGAACAATCCGGTTTAATGATAATGCCATTGTCAGACACAATGGAAAATGAGATAGGGGCAGATTTAAGGGTTGGGGCGAAAAGTAGTAATTTGTTTTTTTTGGGATTAAGGAGGAGACAGATATGTTGAAACCATTTTTCTGCTGCTGTAAAGACTTTTTGGGTGGAAGAGTGAAGTTCTGCTGGAGATAAAGTAGAACAGATGAGAGTTTTATCATCAGCATACTGAATACAATTGGATGTCGGGAGTGAAGTAGACAGGTTGTTTATAAATATGGATCCTTGAGGGACACCGATAGTGACTGGGAGCTGAGAGGATATATGGCTGTCCCAGAGGACTGCTTGTTTTCTATCTTTCAAATAAGAGTCAAACCAGTGTAATGCCAAAGAGTCAAGTGAAAGAGATTTCAGAGTGTCTAGGAGAAGTTGATGGTTCACCATATCAAAGGCTTTTGAGAGGTCCAGGAATAAAGCAGAGGAGAAAAGGTTGTTATTGCGATTTTTGTTGATCACGTCTGTGAAGGAGAGAAGGGCAGTGGAAGTGCTATGGTAGGGCCTAAAACCATGATGGGAGTCTATGAGTAGGCTATTTTGCAAAAGATGATGTAAGAGTTGATGGTGTATACGACGTTCCATAATTTTAGATAGTGGAGATAGTAGGGCTATAGGCTGGAAATTAGAAAGTTCATTAGTGTTACCTCCTTTATGCAGAGGAATGATATGGGAGACTTTCCAGCAGGATGGAATAGTAGATTCGGTTATTGTTCTGTTAATTAAGATGGAGACTGGGTATGCTAGTTCTGCTGCTACTAGTTGCAGATATTCAGCTGGAAGTTTGTTGGCTGAAGGGGTGCATGGTTTAAGTTTTGAGAGTAACTTACGTATGTAGGTTGTGGAGACTGTACTAAATTTTAGAGTGGGGGTGCTATTTTGAGGAGAGGTCTTTTGAAGGGAAGAGGGGGGAGTCATGGTGTTTGCTAGAGAGGTGACTGTTTCAGAGAAGAATTTGTTGAATGTATTGGCTGTTATATTGGGCAGGGTCTGAGCTAAGTTAGTTGGTGTAGGTGTTTTGGTATTCCCTGGATGGAGCAGTTTATTGATTCCTGACCAGACTTTTTTGGGGTTGTGATATTGGTTTTGTTGATATTGAAGGTAATATTTTTTTATCAAGATAGGTGAGTTTTTTTGTAGTATTTCTAAGGTGTTTAAAGTTTTGATGGTCAGTTGGGTTTTTAGTGGTTCTCCATTTTGTCCATAGTTTATTCCTTAATAGCATTGTTTGTTTGTTTGAATATTAGGCGTATTATATGTTGATAGAGTTTGTTAGGAGACTAGTATTTGATTACATTATTATTGTGTGTATGGTTTTCTTCTACTTAATTGCCACTAAATGTATTCTCTTTTTACCTTCCTGTTTTAAGGGGAGGGGGAAGAGAAGAGGAGAACAGGAAAAAGGAAAGGAAAACACTTCTTTTACTATATTATGAAAACTAAGGTTACCATAAAGCTATGCACGGTTATTGTACCTTAAATGTTTATCTAGTATCTTCACTTATTTAGTTTACTGTAACTATATACTCTATAATTTATGTGACTCTAAAGCAGCATATTATCTAACAAATATAATAGTTGAAATACAAGTCTATCAGGTTATTTTCACTTTGCTACAGGCAGTAAGAAATATCTTCAGTAAGCAAACACCCAGGGTACAGCGAGATGACATATTGATCTAAATTAAACTGTTTTGTGACTAATATTTTTAAGAATGCAGATATCTGTACATTTATTGATACAATATACAAAGAAGTAAATTTATAAAAAGGAGCATGGCATGTGAATACTTTAAAGAGAAATAAATATATATTCAAAGCTGTAAATTGAGAACTAGCATTTTAAATTCTATTTGTTTTGCAAACTGTTGCAAATTGTAAATCAATTAAACTGCCTACATTGTTTATATGCATAATTAACCCTATAATGTGTACATCCATGCTTATTTGAAATAACAGTCTGGATTTGTTGGTTAACGTACATATTTATTATGTCTCTTATCAGTTATATTGTATTTTCATGGAGCTTTTCTATTCTTGATCTTCACTGAAAGGGAGAGCTAAGTTCATATTAATAGATGATGTTTATTATCATTATATTTTAAGGGTTATTCTTTATTAGGTTGTATTTTAATTACAAATAACTTAGATATACTTTTAAATTGATTCATGATATATAATATCTGTTTTCTTTTTGAAGCCACATCAGCTTCACTTAGATTATGTTCATCATCTCAGACAGATGCTGATTAGTTGTTGGTATTGGCTAGGAGGTTAATTTGAGTGATTTTATGTCACTCAAATTGGGAATATTAAACTCCAAATGGGATTGGGGTGTTTATAATATTGTTAGTTTCTGTTATAAAAGTTTGCTATTATTTTTCCTGATGTTCTCCACTAGACATGGAAAAAGTAACATTTTAGAAATATAATTTTCAACTTTACTGCTTCGGCTTAAATATAATGAATGATATAGTATTCCTTTATCTTTCAATAGTAAAAATGGCTTTGGTCTAAATATTTTTTTTATATAACTATAATGCTGAATGACTTAAATGATATTTCAATTAATAATGGATTAAATAATCCTAGTAAAAGGAGAAGTCTATTTAAATACCTCAAATTACATAAAGCCCAATTAATATTCCTACAAGAAATACATTTAAAGATGGAGGACTTATCCAGACTAGATACCAAATCATATACAGTGTTAGTAAGTTCAGTACATACTCAGAAGAAAAGAGGAGTAGCTATCTTATGGAACAATACTTTACCACTTCCAAAGATAATTAACACTTATAAGGATAATAAAGGAATGCTTTCTCTTGTCACTGTTGAATTAAATAGCAAACTTTATACTCTAATAAACCTATATTGGATTACAGGAATTGGTAGCAATACAGTGAAACAACACCTTGACCATATTGTGCAACTTTCTAAGGGATATATAATAATGGCAGGTGATTTTTAACTGCATTTTAGACAACAAAGAATCAACCTCTCATAGTAAAAGATGAATTATGGCTTCTGCCAAATTATTAAATGATTTCTTAGAGACATACTTATTGAAAAATATACATATCTTTGCTGATCCTAACTCTTTAATCTGTAGTTTTTTTTTCTCATAGACATAATACACATTCAAAGATAGAGTTTTATTCTCTAATGATTTGGCAGATTCTTTAATTAGTATTAAAGTCATTGCATGTCCTTTATCTGATCACAATTCAATATTTTTTCAATTTATAGTTAATTTAAATTACAATACTGAAATAAGAAGAATACCAGCTTATATCACAAAGCTGAAAGATTTTAAAGACTCAAAATTTTATAGACCTTAATAACACTAATGATGCTGCTGACATTGTTGTATGGGATACCTTAAAAGTGTATCTTTATGGGAAAATTATTGATTGGTTTCACAAAATAAAAGTTGGGATGAACAACTACTTGACATACAACGTAAATTAGACAGTCTGAAACTTAGTCAAGAGGGAGATATTGATAAAAATTATAAAAGAAGAGAAATAAATTATTTTAATAATAAATAAATAGAGATATTAGACCAAAAGAATTATTATGTTAGAGAAAGTTAAACTTATAAATGTTTCCAATAATTCTAGATCCCTAAATTTATTAGCTAATAAAACTAAAAGACTAAATAAATTTAATCATATAAATGAAATATTTTCCCCTAACAATAAAAGGATGGTTTCAGATTTACAAAATATCTTAATCAAATTTAGACAATTATTTTATTAATATAAACCAGCAACCTAAGGTAATTTATTCTAATTAAGCGATCAAATCCTTTATTAATAAACTAGCTGTAACCGCCACGCGTTGCTGTGGCTCAGTCTGGTTAAATGGAAAAGAAAGAAAAGAGAAAGCGTACGTTTCTAATATGTTTAATTTCACAATGCTTGTGGGTATACAATATTTTTTGTTGTTCCATTGTCTGTGCAGATATAGAGATTGTCTGGTTTGCCGACTCTAGAACACGCAACATATAATTGTCCATGTGAGAAGCAATCTGTGTGTAGATCTAAACCGCACAATTCTAAAGATTGGCCCTGAGCTTTGTTGATGGTGATTGCAAATGCCAATCGAATTGGGAATTGCAATCTCTTAAATTGAAATGGCATATCTGTTGGAATCATAGGAATGCGAGGAATGAGGACATCTTCACCTTTGAAAGGTCCTGTCAAGATTGTTGTTTCTATGACGTTGCTCATTATTTTTTTACTGCAAGCCACGTGCCGTTGCAAAGCTTTGGCTAGTTGATATTTCGCAACATGATAATTGGCATGCCAATTTTCAATTGCAGTACATGCGGTGGCATCCCTGGCAGATCGACTGAATTCAAAAATTCTGTTGGATAATTAACTGCTTCATCTGCTCCCACAACAGTGTCGACGGACTTGTATGTGACTGCCTCACTTTGAATGTTAGAATGAATAATATCGTTAAGTTCGTAGATGTCTTTGTTCTTGACCGCAAGAATAGCTCTTTCAGTCAGCCAATCGTGATTCTTATAATTGGTTTGACTATTGGGAAATACTTTTTCAACCAATTCTTCTTTTGACATCACTAAATTGCAGAAGTTATGCGGCAATGAAATTCGTCCTGAGGTCAGATCAACCGGCACCTTTCCATTCCCAATTTCCAGCAATTGATGTGAGAATATCTCAGCTGATCGATCATTTTGCAGCTGGACATGCATATTTGTAGTTAATTTTAACGTCTTTATGTGTTGCCACGAAGTAGAGTATTTCAGGCAAGCATTTATTTCGTCCGCTGGTGTCGATTGAAGAGAACGAAGCAGATCTGAAGCTGCAGAATGCGATGGCCGTGCTCGCAAATGTGCATCCTCAAGTATGGCTGAACGTCGCTCTGCTGCTTCCTCGGCATGTATTTGAGCCATTCTTTGTCTATTTTGCTTATTCGCTGATGCCCATTCTTCCTCAGTTTGATTTGCAATTACTCGTCACACTGCTTCCGCTCCGCAAGTACGACAACCTAAGTTTGATCTTCTGCGAGGCATTATTTGGATGAACTAAAGCAGATCGATTGCACTGAAAAAGAAGTAAGAAAGTTATAACAAAAACATGTAAAATTGCATATTTGTATACAAATATATAGAATCCATAGTTGGTATATATAAACATGCAAGTATTCGAATGCACCGTGTGACATCTATATAATAGTAGGTATATAAAAACACGCACGTATTTGAATGCAGCATTGTGTGAAAATTTTAAAGCAATCAGTGAAGAACTTTTGGAGATTTAAGATTTTGAACAAATGAACATTTACATTCTTATTTATATAGATATACTAAAAAAGACTCAAATGAGCAAGCTACCTTTATAGATAATCCTATTTCCTTTAAATATATCCAAACCCAAATTACTAACTTAAAACTCAATAAAGCACCTGGGAATGATGGCATCATACTAGAAATCTATAAGATCTTACCAACTAATACTTTAAAACTGCTACGTGAAGTTTATAACATCTCCCAGAATAATAACATAATACCTCCTTTATGGAATTACACTTTTATCTCCCCTATTCTAAAATCTAATAAAGACTCCACTAAATGTTTGTCCTATAGACCTATTTCTTTACTAAACACCGGCTATAAAATGTGTATGCCAATATTTGCAGATAGACTTAAAATTGTTCTACCAATATTAGTAGAAGATGATCAAACTGGATTCATAGTAAACATAAACTTTTATGATAACATTAAAAGAACCTTATCCTTAATTGAATCAGCTAAATATTTAAATAAAAATCTGACATTATGTAGTCTAGACATAAACTGCGCTTTAGATTCAATTAATTGGGATTATTTATTTTATTGGAGGAATTAAACTTTTCTAATAACTTTATAAATCTAATTACTCAATTATATCTAGTAGTCAAGCTTATATTAAAATAGGCACAGACATTTCTCAGAATATTCCATTTATTAAAGAAACCAAGCAAGGATGTCCTTTATCCCCTTTACTGTTCACCTTAATTATGGAACCTTGGACTAATTTAGTAAGAAATGATGGAAAGATTTAAGGCTATAATTTAAACTCCAACAAATCTTCCAAAACACAAATGTTTGCAGATGACATACTCATTACCCTTGGTGGAAATAACACATCCATTCATGCTCTCTTTAAAGATATTGAGTATTTTCAAAAAAAATCAGGCCTAACTTTTAATAACAATAAAACACAAATCATATTAATTGACCCTAAGAAATTTGATCTACATGATGTTTACAAAAATATTTAACACAATCAGATGAATTACTTTATTTGGGTATTGTAATTACTAACAGCACAAAATATATTATTCAAATAAATTATAATAAAAGTTTCATGACAATAGAAAACCTGATTAAAAAATGGAATAAAATCCAATTCTCTATGGATGAAAAACTTTCAATTATAAAGATGATTCTACTCCCCAAATTTCTTTCTATCATACAATCAATTTCCTTACCTCCACCAAACTTAATAATTAAGATGTTTAACTCTATGATACACACATTTTTATAGTTTCTGGCTAAACCTAGAAGTACTTTATCTTATCACATGAAAAACTGGGACAATGGTGGTATAGCTATGCCAAATTTGGAAATCTACTCAATTTCCTCAATTGCCAAAACTGTCTCTCGTCTTATAGGTGCCAAATATTCAGCTAAATTGAAAAAAAATCTTAGAAATATTAGTGCGTAATACAATAAACAATAACAAATCTCAGAACTTAGCTTTACTAAATAATAGCTTTATATGAGTTCTAAAAGAATACTTCATATCCCATTCTTCTTACAATTTCAGATCTAATTATATAATGCTCCTTTTGAGATCCTTCAGAAATTATATTTTTAAATGTAATATTTATAAAGACTGGTAATTTCTCTTATCTCCTATAGCCTTTACTCAGTGTGTCATATTCTCTTCTGATTATACAAAAAAAAATTCTTTTCAGCAGAAAAACATTTATATTGTGGTCTCAAATGTTGTCAGATAATGACCTGAAATCCATTAATTTACTCAGGATTGAATATGAATATGATACATTTTCTTGACTGGATTTAAATGACGGTAGGAAATATGTCTTAAATAAACTTGACTCGGTGTTTCGAACAACTAAAAATTCAATACCTAAGCTAATTCAGTATATGATGTTATCATTACAGAATAAATCTCCTAAACACATTTTGTCACACTTATATAAGGCAATTAAACTTGACCTGGATGTTTCCTCAGGCAGGTATTGGAATTATTTCACTTTAATGAATAATAAACACTCTAGGGGTAAAGACAAAGTAGATATATTACAGTCAGCCAGTGTAACCACTTCATCATTGTAATGGAAATTATTCACATGGAGATATTTAAATAGATCTTTTATTACCCCATTTTCTCTACGTAAATTCAATAAGAAAATGTTAATTGTTGAAGGTGTAATAAAGAAGTTAACGCATATTGGGCACATATGGTTTTTGACTGTATAGAATTAAATACATTTTGTAAAGATGTTAATATCTTCCTACAAGCTATTTTTATGGCTATTTTTCTCTCTCTAAAACACTTGTTTTTGTTTATCACTCCAGTTCCAAATTGCATTAGAGAAGTTAATCAGCCTCTGATCTGGTCTATACTATCTATTGCCAGGAAAACCATCACAAGTAACTGGAAGTCTAATACTTCACCTTCAATCCAAGTATTCAAAAATATACTTCTTGAAGTTTGTAATTTAGAAATGTTTACCAATAAATGCTACTTTATGTAACATGTGGAAGAAGGTATATGACTTATTAGAGAAATAACTTAATACTATTGTAAATAATTACTATTCAACTGTATTATTACTTTATTAATTTGTATTTGTGGAGAATGTCTTTGTATATAGATTAGATATGTTTGTTTTATTGATATTCTGTTATTTACTTGGAAAACTGTTCATATCTCAAGACAATGATTATTCATCCATTTTAATATTAATAATACTGTTTAAAAAAATCCTGTAACTTACACCCTTGATGTAGTATAGCCAAACCATCTGAAACTATTAAATAGTCAGTTTCAGTTCTTAAATTGCTTCTTTTGTATGTCCAATACTTATTATCCCATAAATACATTTTATTATATTTAATCATATCTAGAATTACTTTAGCATCTGCTCCTTCTTTACATCTGTGTCTTAGATCACAAGTACAGGCCCCATTGCAATTACTTGCATGTTTAAATTTGCATGATATATTTTTTTAAACATAATTTTTCTTTCTTTTTATAAGGTATATGCACATAGTGCAATTAATCTATAAACTTGATTTTTATACCTTATATCTAAGAACACTATTCTTCCAATAAGTACTGTTGTATAATCTAAAATATCTATCCATTATTTATATAGGATGACTATACCAGAGCTTTTTTTCAATACCTAGACTCCAAATTATTTTACTTCCCATAAAGCATTTATTTGTTCTCTTTCTTCATCTATTCTTATTCTTATGTCTATAAGTGCTATGATATCCATATCTAATGCAATACACCATTCTAATATTCCTAGTCTATAATGTTTATTCTTCATGCTGTTGATGTTAACAACTAAGATTCTCACTATAATGAATGCCTTTTGTCTTCACCCTTTTCCTTTTTTGCTTTCTCTTGTAGTTATATTTTTGAACTTGTGTTTTCTGTCTTTTACTCTTGTACCTATAGAACCACTTTTACTTCTTACTTTTACCCATTTACTTTCTCCATCACTTGTATTACTTATTTCTTCTTCTTCATTTCTTTCCTTATCTTTTATACTCTCACTTGCATCCATTATTACTTCAGTATCATTCATTTGTTCATTTTGCATTTCCTCTACAGTGTCTGATGTAATTTTCTCCTTTTCCTGTTCCTGCAGTAATGGAGTTTCTTCTCTGTGTTTGTCTAATTCTGTACAATCCATCCAAGAATGCCCTATCTTTTCACATTTATACACTTTTGCTCACATTTCTTTGCTTTGTGACACATTTTTCCACATATGAAACATTTTCTTTCATCACAATTACTAATTAAGTGATCATCCTTGCCACATAAAAAACATGTCTTGGGTTGTCGCCAGTATCTCACCATGCCTTTGTTTCCATCAGTATTAATTATATTTGATAAATGTAAATTTTTTTCATCTTGCATTTTCAATATTATACCAGATTCACATCCCCCAGTCCATAAGCTTCTATTATCATATATTTTTGTTACATGTATAACATCTCCACATATAGTCTTTAAATATTCTTTTAAATCATCTCTTTCAATTTCAGTTTTAAATTGCACAACAATGTTCATCTTGGCTTTTCTATTAAAAGCCTGTTTTACATATAAGTTCCAAGGATAAATGTCTTTTCTTTTATTATACTGTTTTAGAAATGTTCCATGTATTGAGCCTCTTCAAAAACTGTCACAAAACATTTCCTTATTAAAACAAATAAAGCCTCTTACCTCTCTTGGTTCTATCCCCAGGGGTGCTATAATGCTGTCCCATACCTCATACCTGTCTAATTCCTTTTCCACCTTGTTGCTTATCTTCAGACAACATTTTCTTCTAATTTCTGCCTTTTTCCTTCTCTTCTTTCTCCTTCTCTCACAGTCTCTGCATACAATCTTTTTTATTCTGTTTTCTCCTGTGATTCTTCATTCTCCTGAATCTTGTCCATTATCTCTCCCCACAGGTCTGCTTTTTCACTCTTTGGTTCACTTTGTTCTATCAATTCATTTAGGTAGATAGCCCATAATCCTCCAGATTGGAGGGTTGTAACAACACATTCTGTTGATGAAACATCCGTTGAAAACCTATTCCATTGGAAGATGTCCTCCAAATCTAGCAATATGCCATTTTATACCTGTTTTTTCTCTCCTATTGCTCTATTCACATCACCGCTACCATTCTCCTCCTTCCTTGCATCTTCCGACTACTTCTCCACCATGCTAACTTCCACAGCTGATTCGGTTAATAGCACTTTCCTTTTCCATAGCAATTACTTACCACTACCTCTTTGTCCTCCATCTTTCCTGCTTCTCTGAACAGCCTTTGAAATTGAAACAGAACACAGGAAGTGCCACACTGAATTGGGTCCCTGTATGGTCGCTTGTACAAAAAGTAGGGGAAGTTCCATGATGCCCTGGTCAACTTTCCCTTATTAGTATGACTATCTTCCCTGTAAAGAGGATACTATTGTAGTGGGACTAACATGGTCAACAAAGGAAAAAAATGAAATAAATAAATAAGCCAGTAAAATGACTGCTATGGGCTTTATATGCAGTATATTAAGTTCTAAATTAGCATGCCTGTTTTACTTCATAATTCTCTGAGAGTTTTATAAAATGCTATAAATCGTTAAATGGAATAAAAATAATTCACTACACAGAAATAAATAAGCTGATATAATTTACAAAGAAATATTTTCCAAATTGTTTAGATATTGTATTTCTAATAACCAGTAGCAATTCATCCTGCAGAATGTCCCTTTTTCATAGCTTTCTGTAAAATACGATAATTAAGCAGTAATACAACTAAGAAGGGTTTTAACTTGAGCGATAACTTCTGAATGTCAGTGCTAAAAGGTCTAGAAATAAATCATGGGGGGAGTTTATTAAAGCCTACACATTTTTTTCCATGTAGGCATCATACAGTACTGCTAACATGGACGCAAACATTTGTAGATTCAGAACATGCTGTTGAGCGGAGTACACGTGCGAGCCATCACAGAAACCTCTGTGGCATTCAATTCATCTCATAAGCAGGTGAATCTCATGCAAATGAGGTAGGCAGAGCAATATAGCAAGCAGATAGGCAGCCCAGCAGACCCCATATCAGTTTCCATAGTGTACATGAAAAAGTTCCATGTACAGGACTGTAGACAGACAAAAGTGTCTGAAAAATGTAGGTAGACAGACAGAAATGGCATAGCATTCACAAATATGAGCAAAACTATCATCTTTGTGTCTCAAATGTTACAGTAAATATATTAAAATAATTTGCTTTAATAATCTTAGCATGTTTGCACAGCGCGCCTTAGTGTAGCAAACATGTCTTATTAAAAAAAAAAGTGGAAAAATCAAATATTAATTTCATGAGACAGAAATGTATTACAGGACCCTGCATGCAGTATCTACAATGAGGCATTGATGCTGTTGCTAACTTGAAAGGGCTTGGAAGCATGTGGTGTCCAGGTTATGAACATGGATCCCTATGAAAATGAAGTGGAGTTACTAAATACCATAACAGGGTAACCGTGTCTGCATATCCCCTCCATGTAGGCAAAATACCATGTTGCTGTCCACACAGGAGGTAGCTGACATCAATAGAGGGTATGTCTAATAATGTCAAAGTTGATTGGAGCTTAGCTGTGCTCATTTACTCGTCACGCTGCCATGCTGAGCGTGAAAGTTTGGGGGGGTGTGCACTGACTGCTAAGCAGAGTTTACCTACAGGGCGCACATTTGCACAGTGTGCCACAGTGCTCAGACTATCTAAAAGGCCACTGATGTATTAATTAGTGTTGATCCTTGCTTAACTTAAACTAGGGCCATTAAATTATGTCAATGATATATTAAGCAGGTGCAATGCATCATAGTTAGCCAATCACACAGGCAGCACCTACAGCAGAGCACGATAAAGTATGCATACACCCTACAATCTGATTGTTCCCCCATACTCTGTACCACTGGAGTACTGACTTGGGAATTTTAACTGAAAGAATACTAGGGGTTACTGCAGGTCTGCTACATTTGTATGTGTTAGATGCTGAAGTCAATGCTGCTGCTGCTGCTGTTGACAGTAGGGCTAGGCAGAGAAGGAGGAGAGTGGGAGAGTGCTTAGTCCCAGGGTAACCATCCAGGAGCTACATGAGCTGGATATTGTAGAGCAATACAGGGTGGACATGGATATACTGCAAGAACTCACTGAGCTCTGCCACCCTCAATGCAGGCCCAGAGCCAATAGAGGGGAACCCATCCCAGTGGAAAGAAAGGTATGCATAGCCCTTAGGATAATAGCCACAGGTACCTTCCAAAGACCAACTGGGGACATGATGGGAGTCTCACAGGCATCAGCATCCAGAGTACTCCACCAGTTCCTGGATACCATGCTACCACATGCCAGTGAGCAAATATATTTTCCCCTGAACCCTGAGGGGAAAATATACAACACTTCTACCGTGTAGCACACTACCCTGAGGTTCTGGGTGCCATAGATTGCACTCATGTACACATCAAGGTACTACCAGGTGAGAAGGGTAGAATCTACATCAACCACAAGGGGTACCACTCCATCAAATGCCAAGTCATGTGCAATGTCCAGGGCATTATCATGAGTCTGTGTGCTGGCAGCCCTGGCAGCTATAATAACTCTCATATCTGGCATTCATCTCAGCTGTACCAGATGTTTACTAGGGGGACATACCACACAGCTATTTACTGGGGGATACAGGCTACACATTGGAACCGGGGATGATGAAACCCATCAGAAATACACACACACCCACAGAAGAATGCCATAATGAAGTACACACACAAATTAGAAACATTATGGAGCATGTGTTTGGGCTGCTGAAGTTATGGTTCAGGTGCCTTAATATATCTGGTGGAGCCCTGCAATACTCTCCAGCCACATGTGCACATATGTTCACAGTATGTGCCATGCTACACAATATGATCCTGCAGAAGCAGCTGCAGCAGGATCAGCATAAGGAAGGGACACACAGCTCCCCACCAATGCCTAGATCACCACGGCTACACTCATAGGAGGACTTGGAGGAGGAGCCCCCTGTTGATGTCCCTGTAGGCAGAAGTAAGAGTGTCCAGTACACTCAGGCATTGGCTAAAAGACAATAAATAGGACATTCAATGACAACCAAGGTCCCGGGGTTTGACACCTTACTCCTACTCAAATACATGTATTAAATTATCTGATGCCAGGCAACCCCCACATCCTGTACCCATCCATGTATTGGCTGTGTATTGCTTGCATCACACAGAGTCAGCCCTGAGTTACAGTTCTGCCAACTGTTGCATTCTCATGGCAAGTCTCTAACCTACACATTAATTGTATGGATTACTATAATAAGGTATCATATGCATTGATCCGCTGCTATTATGCAAGGAAATATAGTGGACTATTTGATCAGAGTTAACATCCACATTGGACAACTGATACCCAGTCCCATAGTATGTGTTCCTTAATTTTCACTAGTGCTCATGGTTGGAATATTTATGACATCAGGCAAGGAAGATGTTAAACAGTGGGCACACATGATATTTGGATTACTATCTACCCAAGCTGATCATGTGCTGTTGTTCTCCCACCCCCAACACAGCGATGTACCCATATAACCACTTTAACATAAAATCAGCTATGGTATAGCAGTGGACCAGGCAATTTCAGGGCTGTAACATAGATAGCATTCACACATTGTATGTCTCTCTTCACGCAGGATAACAATGTACATATGTATGCTGTTGATTGTGTGATGGATGATCCCTCTCGTCTAGCGACCTGTGTGGCTCAGTGGACTAGGGAAGCTAGCATGGGTGATGGTACTGATGGTTCTATGTTGGAATTAGGGTCAATGTCAGATAAACGAAAGCAAAATTTCCCAAATGCTCATATGAGCAAATAATCATAACATCGAAATTTGTATTGGGGGGGGGGGTGCACCCCCCCCCTGCTAAATATATATTCCTACTCCGAGGTCACACTACAGTGAGGAAAGGGCAAATATCCCACTCTTCACTGTACTGCGATTCCAAAACACCACTTCCGATGCTATGATTATTTGCTCATATGGGCGTTCGAGACATTGCGTTTTCGTTTATCTAAAGTAGACCCTGGAATTACTCACTTTTGCATGTGAGATAGTAGTATGTTGGTATTTTTGCAGAAGTTAATACCTCCCAATACTTTAGTGCAAGAAATCTGGACAAAGTCAGAAAGATTGTGGGGACAAAGGCTCAAACAAAGGGACAGAGTTTAAATATTAATCATAAACCTAGACAGTTGCTGGAAGTAGAGGTGTTGCAGTAGTATATATTTTATGAAGGATATAAAGTCTGGCACACAATTTTTTGTCTGTAGTTAGTAGAATGTATTGATGTCAACATTCAATAAAGCACCAGAAGACCACAAATCTGTGAGGAACATACCAAACATATGAGGCACAACTCTGGACATTCTGTGAAAATCAGGACAGTTGAGAGTTATGCAGACTCCCAGTCTGTTGGTGGTGTAACATTACCAAACTCAGTCACATACAGACAGCTGGGGAATACTGTGGAAATTTTGATAAAAGTGCAGTGCTGAAAAAACAGGGGCAGATGTTAATGTCTATATCATATAAAATCCCGAACTGGAATACAGGTAGGTGTGGTCTGGAGTCAAATTATAAGTACTGACAGTCCCACTGGGCATGCCCGTGCACTTAGTAAAAATGAGTGAAATTCTGTTGGCACTTCATTGAAATGACCTATTATCTATAAATATATATACATACAGACATATATACATACACATATCTGTTTGCCAGTATCTGTTTCTCACATGTATACTATATCTTTCGCTATGTAGTGTCAAATATATATGTGTGTGTGTGTGTGTGTGTGTGTGTGTGTGTGTGTGTGTGTGTGTGTGTGTGTGTGTGTGTGTGTGTGTGTGTATATATATATATATATATATATATATATATATATATATATATATATGTATATATAGCCATATATATTAAAGTGATACATAGACTCCTCCATATATTGACAGAAAACATATACATAGCACATACACACACACACAGCTACATCCATATATACATTCCTGTTATATACAGAAATATGTGTGTGGATGTCTGCATTGTCTGACATACCCTAATCATGGTGAGTAAACTGCACTATCACACAGTTATAATGTTGCTCAAAAGATCCAAACTAAGTGTGCAACAGTACATAATCCACTTACCTACAGACCCCTTTGCCTGCTGGATGTCATCACATAGACAGATGCAGGTGGTATAATGTATAATGGTGTCAACGCACGTATGGACAGGGCACATTGTCCATGTCCATAGTGTCACCTAACTGCAATCAGTCATATGTGGCCATACTGGTAACTTTACAAACATAGCTAGGATATTAGATGCAGATAACAGTATGTACCAATATCCCTCTGCAGGCCAGAGATGCTGTTCAACACAAGCCTAGTTTGTGTAATGCACAAGTAATGTGCCTGCAATCACATATACAAAAGACAAAACCTGTGATGCATGCGATAAGCACTGGATCTATAGTGTATAAGACTAGATAAGTAGTAGTACTAATCTAATTGTGCCCACTTGGTGTGTGTGTGTGTGTGTGTGTGTGTGTGTGTGTGTGTGTGTGTGTGTGTGTGTGTGTGTGTGTGTGTGTGTGTGTATATGTATATATATATATATATATATATATATATATATATATATATATATATATGTATATATATATATATACCCTTTCCAAAACAATGGATATGGGCTATCCACCAGTAATGGGTATGCACTTTGTGGTGGCCCTATAACTTGCTGCTGGCTTCCAGACTTTCCTATTCTAGAAGGCTTGATGATGTCAGCCACCTTAAGGCTCCCAGGCTTAGGCTATGGCACGTGCAATAAAGGCTGTGATCTAAAGTATATAATATCTATATATGTAGGGGTTCTCAATGCTAGAAGTCTAAACATGAAAATGCACTCACTCGACGCACTCCTTAAAATGGAGAACATTGACATCTGTGCAGTGACAGAGACCTGGTTCAAAGCTCCAGAGAGCACCCCTGCATTACCAGGCTATGATTCATACCACACTATTCAGCCACCAAACCCGGACTGAAACAGTAAAGTTGGAGGCGTGCCCATATTCATTAGGGATATCCACACCTCCAAGCTAGTTATTCAGTATAATGCATCCGAGATTATCCAAGTTCAACTAACTATGGGCAAAACCACAATCGAAATTGTAGCTTGATACAGACCCCCCCACCATGCCCCAGGATTCCCACTTCTCTTTTCTTGAGACACTGGAAAATATTAAGGTACAACCCAACACTCTAATAATGGGTGATTTCAACTACCCTACCATTAACTGGGTAAACTACTTGTGTACCAACTCTTTTGCTCAATGTTTTCTGGAAATCATCAATTCCAACATCTTGGATCAACTTATCCACACCCCCACCAGGGTCAGCAATATCCTAGATCTGGTCGTCATCAACATGGGTGACCGGTGTTCCACACCAGAGGTCAGCTCCTCGTTGGTAAGATCCGATCACGAGCTAATCACCCTAGACATCCACATTCCGATCCCACCCCCCATTAGGAAAACAACCACAAAGAAATTCTCCAAAGCCAACTTCACGCTTCTTAAGACAGAAGTGGCAAACTTCACAACACCCATGCAGATGGACAATAGAAGTACGACTGCTGAATCCTACACAAATGCACTTTATAAGCACTTACACAAGTGCATGGATCGTGCTATCCCTAACAGAACCAAGATGCTATCCTCCAAAAATAGGAAGCCAATATGGTGGTCTTCTGCCATAAACAAACTCTACAACAGAAGAAAGAAACTGCTGCAAAAAAAAGTACAATCCCACGATTGAAGGAGCTCCCAGGTCAGCCTCAGTAAGAAGCTGAGATCCCTCATAAAATCCTCCAAAGCTAGTTATGAAAACAAAATCGCCACTGATTTTAAAGATAACCACAAAGCATTCTATAGCTATGTCACGAATCTCAAAGGCAACACTCAGATCTGCTCTGAGTCACAGCACAATGACACTAAATATACAGAACTAACTGATATTGCCAACATCCTGGCAGATAGGTTCAGTGCTAACTTTACCCCTCTCTCACCTCCTAAAAGGCCCATCTTTATACCAGAAGAATGCAACGTTCCTGTAATCACGGCTGCACAGGTAAAAACCTCACTCTCCAAAGCCAAGAACACAGCATCCGTGGGACCTGACAACTTCCCAGGCTGCCTTCTACATGAACTACAGAATGAACTGGCACCACACCTAAGTACCATGTTCAATCATAGCCTCACCTCAGGCTTTGTGCCCATTGAATGGCACATGGCGATGGTTATCCCAGTCCACAAAGGGGGGGGCCACAGCAGACCCCAGGAACTACTGCCCCATTAGCCTGACAAGCCTGGTCTGCAAGGCCATGGAACGTATCATCATGGGACTCATAAACAAATACATTGGAGATCTTCAAACTCTGGACCCCATACAGTTCGGGTTTGTAAAAGGCAGATCATGTCTCCTAAACCTGATAGACTTCTTTGAAGTAGTCACCAAAGCCATAGATGAGGGTAAGGTGGTTCATACAGCCTATCTCGATCTCGGCAAGGTGTTCAACACCATAACTCACCCTGGAATTATAGGTAAACTCACTAAACTAGGTATAAATCCCTATGTCACAAGATGGGTTGTCAACTGGCTTACTGACAGAACCCAAACTGAGAAAGTAGCAGACTCCAAATCAGACGTCAGACCAGTGACAAGTGGAGTACCACAGGGTTCAGTCCTGGGTCCTCTCCTATTTGGTATCTACTTCTCTGAAGTACAAGCTAACACAGAATGTCTTTGGCTAACTAAATTCGCAGATGACTGCAAACTTGGAGCCATAATCAAAACTCCTAACGATGTGGACATCCTACAAAAGGGCCTCACTGAGACAGATGCCTGGTGTCAAAGCCATGGTCTCAAGCTCAATGCCAAAAAGTGCATTGTCATCCCCTTTGGTAAAAACTCTATACCCATGAATTACCACATAGGCAGTAGTCTACTTACCACCAAAAGAGGGATAAGAGACCTCGGGACACAGGTGGACAGTAGTCTCTCCTTTGATAATCACATTGCCACAGTGGTCAGGAAATCCTTCTACGTGACACACCTCATTTCAAAAGGTTTCTCATCCAGAAAAAAAGAGGTAATTGTTCCCCTATACTCATCACTCATTAGACCCATTATAGAGTACAACACCCCTTTTGGTATGTACCTCACAAGACATCTACAACAACTGGAAAGGCCGCAAAAATACCTCACAAAGAGGATTACTGGCCTCAGATGCCTTATGCAGACCGACTCAAAAATCACCAGCTTTACTCCATTGCATATCGCCTACTCAGAGGCAGTCTCTGCCTAACATACAAAGCTATGTCAAACCCAGAGCTGTTGGACATGCTCCACTTAAAGAAATCCCAATTCCTTAGAGCTACATGCTCTAAGGACCTAAACCTTGTCACCACAATAAAAAGAACATGCTGGAGGGATATATTCCTGTCCCAGAGACTTCCCATACTCTGGAACAGTCTACCTATCTATGTCAAACAGAGCTCCTCATTAGCACTCTTCAACAAAAATCTTGATGATTGGATAGGTAATAGGAAATTCATCCTGGAGATAAATTCTGCAGTCCTGCTTGACAGGGGCACAGGAAAATATTTTCCTTGGGTGGCAAAAGCCAGGGTACCTTTTTGGCTAGGCTTGTATAGGCCCTAGAGCCAATAGCCTAGTACCTACCTATGAACCTATAATGTTACTCTAGGATACTTGGTGCACTTGTGTGTGTGTGTGTGTGTGTGTGTGTGTGTGTGTGTGTGTGTGTGTGTGTGTGTGTGTGTGTGTGTGTGTGTGTGTGTGTACCCATACAACACAACTGCCATGCCCTCCTGGGCTATCCATCTGCAAGTGTTATGCACGTTTTGGCCCTGTAACTAGCTGATGGCTTCCAGACTGCCCAGTTCTACGAGGTCAGATGATGTCAACCACCTTAACACTTCCAGCTGACAGTGTAATAGCAAGACTTAAGCTGTGGCATGTACAATAAGTACTATGATCTATAGTGTATAAGCCTAGATAGGTAGGGGTTCCAAACTTACTCTGCCCAAAATTGTGCATGTGTATATCCATATGGCATATGAATGATAACCTTTGTAAAGCAGACATAGTTAGAGTTTTGGATCATTCTATTTATAGTAGATGATGTGGCTCCCTAAATGATTGACCACAACATGGCTTGCTGATATCAACAAGCATTATATGTTCTAATAGTTCTGATAGTACTAGCAGACATGGGTTGTGTTACATGCATTGGGCACTGTGATCTGTAGTGGATATCAGTAGATAGATAAGTGCTCTAATCTACATACAGCCAACTTACAGTATGAGTTTGCCTTGGCATGTCCGAAATGCAGTGAGTGGAAATGGTGCTAGCCTGAATGTGGTCATGTTTGTGTGTGAGGACATGTGAATTTAACTAGCATAATGGCCATACAGCCCTCACAATCAGAGACATCTGTATAACCCCCCCAGTACAGAACCAGCACATATTGCCCTAGTCCAAGAGGGACTCAGGAAGACACCCTGTGTTGAGATGATGGGCACCCAGCCAATCATACAGATAGCATGTGTTGAGGTGCACTGAGGTGCTTGGTGTACCATTAGGCAGGGTCTTTTTCAGGGGTGTGTTTATGTCTGCTAGACAAATGTCTCCGACAAGCATGTAGTACCAACATCACATACTAGGTTAATGTCCTTACAGTGAGTTATCCGTCTACTATGCTCCCTACAGATAGGCAGCATATGCACTCCAGCAAGGTTACACCTTATCACAAATTATGAATGCTTTAGTATGCTAACTGCCTCCATTGTCTTTGGTAGACTGTCATAAAGAAGTGAAGCTATGGAGCCATGCATGTATACTGCTATACCTTGATGAAGTCATATTTCTGCTGTGCTGACACACCATGCTATGCCACTACACAGCCACCATGTGTCCATAGGTTATCACCTCAGACACCTGGAACAGAAACATAAACAGGTCTGTGATATACTTGTTATAGTGTAAGAATACTGCCAGTACAACATCATACAACATAAGATCCACAAACATATGTTGAATATTCATGACACATGCCAGCATACGGTGTATGTTGGTGACCACTACAAGTCGCATGGCAAAACAATGCTGCATTACACAAGTACATGTCAAGTAATATAGTCACCCTGTGCATCAAATAGTTTCATTCCCCTGCATTGATGGGAAGGATGACAGGGATGGGGCACAGGTATCATCACTTGCACAGAGTGATGTGTGTGGGTGCTGGAGGTCTAGGCTGGCCCAAATGGTTGACAGCATGTGTGTGACTCAGGAAGGGAACAAAAAAGGAGCATAACACCTAATGGGCCTAATGGTTAAGATGTTTGTCTTACAAACACAAGGTGCAGGGTTTGAGTCTCACAAGGGATAATTGGCTAGGCTTAAAATGGCTCACAAGGGCAGTTAGCCTAGTACTAACCTAACCTAACCTAACATAAAACTGAAACTTTAATACAACAAAAACAAGAACAGGATATGTTTTCAGGATCTGAGGAAGGCACATGCCAAAAGCGCTTATCCTGTTCTTGTTTTATGTTTTATTTTATGTCTATGGTGTTACACTCCTTTTTTGTTTTCTTCTAATTTGTGTATTGGAGCGTTCTTTGGTAGTGCTACTGGATTTTGGTACTGACTCAGGAAGGGGACCAGACTAGATGTACCATGGAGAGGTGCCGTGTGTGTCTGTAGGTGACCTGCATGTGACAGTAGTGTGTGTTTGTGTGTGTGTCAAGCTCAGTGCTAGCCCTATATATGTGCATGTTGAACAGCTGTTGACTGTACAAGGTTGAGTTGACAGTTCTTCTCCAGCCCTGAGCACGGGAGCTGGCTATGCCAGGAGTTGAACAGGAACCACCATGCCCAAGGTCAGATGTGCTAGTACCTGAAGGTGACTGCTCTCTGCTGTGACCGTGTCCCCCACAGGACTGCCCTGGACCACGTGCCCATGGCCTGCCACGTAATGGTGTGGACAGCACACTCACCTCTGTAGCACTGGATGTACTGCCACTGTGGAAACCTAACTGTGCACAGTCATGTGGACTATCAGCAGATGGTGTTGCTGTCCTATGTCCGCAGGTCCACTGCCCAACTTGAACATATCATTCCAGCACAGACAATGTGCAGTCCAAGACAGACACTATCTCAACCCACCATCTGTCTATTGAATCAGCGAACCAATCCAGAGTGTCCCCAGTGCCGTAAAGGCAGTTACAGATGTCATACTGTGCTGCATCCATAACCCTAAGCATATGTCTGGTGTTCCATTCAGAACATGCCTGTGCCTCCATGATGGCCTGAAACATTCGCTGAGTGACCCATGATGTGATACTTGCAACAGGTGGTGGATGGACAGCAGTCTTCATAAGAGCACCCATGTCAATTCACCTGTGTGGGAATTAAACAGCTCTCTGATTATGGCCAGTGTCTACACTCTCTGAAGCCATAGTTGCCACACTGGACTGTTCAATGTCTCCATCCTCTGTCCCATATTTGAGGCTTGTGGGGACTGGGTATGTGTGGACATACTGACTGTGTGTAGTGACAATGGGGACAGAAGAGGAGCATCAACCTCTGGGACAGATTCATTCTCCGACAACCCCATTTGAGCCTCACTGTGGCCACCATCATCATCAGAGTCTGAAGAGACACTGATATCAGGTTGTGTGTGGGGAGAGAACCCAACCCCCCATCACCTGTGGAAAGCAAGACAAAAGCAGTACATTATTACCTGCACTACTGTGTATGGAAAACCCACAAAGACTCACAATAATGAAGATCCACAACTGCATTACCACTCTGACATCTTCTCATCTCTGCTTTCATGCACAACAGATTTTCTCACAAGAAAATACACATTCAACTCAAGGCCGTTAAAATAAGCACATCAGGTAAATCACGTGACACTTGGTCCGTACAGTGTACCCTTTAGGTATGCAATATGACACTATACCTGATAAAACAACACATAAAGCCCAGTACACCTATCTTAACAAATATATACAAATACAGGTTTCAATGCCTAAGGCATGTACCATCTACCTTTTGGTATGTACAAGCCATGTCATATTAATTGCCTCATGCACACCAGGTGGCTTATTCTCACTGAATTATAATTGCAAAAGTGTTTCTGCTCATTCAACTACACTCCTGTGATTACCAACTTTAGGAAACTGCTCCAGACTGGAATATACTAACATTCTTCTCTGGTTACACACAACATTACCTGCAAATAGGAAATTATCCTGGCCCTTACCCTTAATAGGATATATATGTTCCATAACAAAACAGTATCAAGCTAACCAGAAGCAGGACCATGGCCTTGGACAAGTCCTGGCTGACCTGTAACAAGGTGACGGTGAGGTAATTTCAGTACCACCGCATGTTGCAGCACAAGGTAATACCTGTATATATCTCAAATGTACAGTAGCTACTGTGTTACTTGATGTATTGGTGACATTCTGAGTATGAGTTTACAACTGAGCTAACCCCCCCCCCCACAGTACATAGACGTGACACATACATAAAGGTATGCACAGCCTAACAGAATGACTGTTACAGTATTACAGTGGTGATCACAGTAGGCTTTCCTGCATGTTCCTCTGCTTTGGGCACTGTAGCACCAACCTCCATGATGTATGGTAAGATGAATGCCTGGGAGCTGTTGTGTGTCCCTGGCTTCATCAGGAATTCCTCAGTGGCCATGAATGGTTGTTCCATTGAAGGCCCTCCACCTCTGATTGCACAGTCTCTGGCTACATCAGCTGCCCTTCATCATGCAGCATTCACCATGTCTGTAGTGAGATGTCAAACCTGCTCATATGTCCTGTTCTGTTGGCCTGTCTCATTTACATCCTGGACAAGGTCTGACCACAATGCAGCCGGCTATTCCCTGTTATGCCTCCACCTGGAGAGGAGGATGCGATGATGCTGCCATAGTCCTTGAAGTATTAGTTCATTCTCCACATCTGAGAAGGGGGCATGCCATCTTCGATACATTAGTCCTGAAACACACCAAAAGGGAAACACATTACAGGATCAGATGCATGGATGTCCACTATATACAGATAAAGCAAGAGCAAAATGGCTGGCACTATCGGTACTATATTAGATGAACGAAAGTTCATCTTAGCGAACGCTCGCATGAGTGAATATCCAGGTACTCGAAACTGCAATTGTGGGGGGCTGCTCCCCCCACACCTCCCCCTAAATATATATTCCAACTCCGAGATCGCACTACAGTGAGGAAAGGGCAAATATTCCCATCTTCACTGTACCACGATCTCACAATTGTGGTTTCGAGTTCTGCAATATTCGCTCATGTGAGCGTTCGCTAAGATGAACTTTCGTTCATCTAATATAGACCCAGCACTATCCACTCCTTGCTCACACATACCATACCCACAGTGTGACAACATACTACATGTGTGGATACTACCAAGATAGTATCATTACTGAAGTAGTTCCCTGTGTGCCATAAGAGATTCTACTGTATAATCATACACCCAACACTCCGGTCCACTGTGGTGTGTCGATAACCACTATATTGGGACAGTCCAACAACAGTAGTGTGCCACATTGCCAAAAGACAATGCAACCCTGATATATTGTATGTCCCTTGTATGTGTAAGACAGTAGGGTATCAATGACATGTCATTATCACAGATCTAAGGCATGCTTACTGCTGGAGTCCCTATTCCCCATACCTCTATCCTCCCATCTGCATCCTGTTATACACAAAACAACAGTTACATACCTGGTAGAGTGCTGTACTCCTCTCTGGAAATGTGCTACAAGTACTGTTTTGCAATGGTTTGCTCTGTGTGAGGAAAGTCTCACACAGAATGTTTGCCCATAGCCAGCTGCTTGCATTTTAACATGCTTCTCATTAGCTAGTAATTGCCTCTAAATCAATCTGTGACTCTGATATGCTAACTGCAGCCAAAGCAGCTGAGTTGCAGTATCATTAGCGAATGACATGAAACCACTGTAGCCTTCATGTAGAACAGGGTCCCTATTTTTAGCTGTTGAGATGGACATTACTGGGGTGAGGAGACTACGTCATCGCAGAGGGTAGGTGTGTAGCAGAAACCTTTACTTAGAGCTGTGTGTACCACAGGCTGCAACTGTTGCTGCAGGTAATAGACATAGATGTGAACACTTTGGAGGACAACAAGCTGTAGGTGTATCTGTGTCAGCTGTGTCAGCCTTGTTTTAGAGGCAGAGCCAGAGTGAGGGTATATTTTACACTCCAATTAAGGCATGTGTTTAAGGTACGTATGTTAAGTAACTGTGTTGATAACAGAGTACGAGGTGACATATAGTAATGCTATACGATTATGTGATGTGCAACACTACCTGCAGGCCTGTGACTTCCAGCAGAGAAAAGCAGTTATTTAATTTGCAATGCTTTGTGTGGATAATGAGTGCATGAGTCATTCATTAATTGTTGTCTTCACAATAATGTAATTGAAATGCAAATATTCTTCAAAAATGCACAGAGTACCACCACGGCTCTGGAAGTCCCAAATCTTTTATTGAAACACTCAATCAAGACAGTAAGTGCCTTTGGGTTGCATCCGAACCCTTCATCAGATATAAAACCATTCCATATCCTGTGCATTTAAATACTAAAAAGGCACCAAAAACACCATTGCAAAATATTTAATCCCTAAATAATAATAATATCAAGCTTAGCCACTAGATGGCAGCAATAATACATATATTTTATTTTACACCATTCTCTAATTAAAAAAACAATAAATTACCTTAGTATATAAAATAAGGATACATGTATATGCATACATAAAAAACACAATAAAATCAGCAATGAAAATACATATAAAAAAACACATAAAAACACATGAATAATATGCATACATTTAAATTTAATTGAAATGCAACACAACACTGGATTTGCACTCAGGACTGTGTGTGGCAAAATGTAGTGGATGTAAAGCATTTAACAGTCTGAGCTACTGAGTCACTGTTACAGTGGGTGTATTTGCAGGATATATGTGCACACATACAGGCTGACATGCATTTTCTACATCCGTCAGTATGTGCATGGCTTTATATAGATGTATTCTGCACCAGAGTCCCAGTTAAATATGCATTTTGCCATGAATGCCTTGGAAGGTGTCTTTCTACATGTTGTTGATAAAAGAGCATCTATCACAGGCCTCAGTTACATCCATTATCATGTATTTTGCTGTCTAGTGGTGTACTATTGCACCAGAGTCCAAGGTACACTCCCATTTATTCCATTACTTTTTAATTGCAGTTTGTGCAGTGAGGCATGGCATGCAGCTCCACTGAGACACACCTAATGACTGTAATTGTAATTACTATGTTTTGTTCAAACAACCTGTTTTAATTAAGAGTTGCATGATGTGGCAGGTTGCTATGATTGTGATGAGCTAGGGTTTGAAATATGGCAGAGGTGTTTATTTTGTACATGTGTTTTATGTTAGAAACACATATATTCATTATAGCTCTATTTAGCTGAGCGTAGCAAAGCCGTGTGACTCAGTGCTGCACTAACAAAATATAAAGAAAAGAAAAAAGGGAAGACAGGAAAGTGGAGAAATGTAGGAAAGCAGGAGGAAAAACATAGGAAAAGGCACATAGGTAAATGCAGGAAGCGTGTAGGAAAGAACCACAGCTATCCTTTTCTTGTACAGCAACAATTGTGCACTTTGACAAATTTGTAGATGAATCTGGATTCTCATACCTGAGAGAGAGGTGTGAGGACAATATAACTACATTGTCAAGCCAACTGGATCAAATTACATGTGTCCAGAGGACACCTGTGCGAAATATTTTTTTGAGACTGTGAAAGTGAAATGTTGGGGAAGGGACATAGGTACATGTGGGGGAGTTAAGTTGAGTAAGTGATGATGCATTTACAAATAGACAAGACAAACAGGATAGCAGACAGGGACAGTGTGTGACACATAATGGGGTGAACACCTTTGATAGGGAGGGGGCTGTGGAATCCAAGTCCCATGTCCCTCCAGGCAGCAGCAGTGTGGAAAGAGAGAGAGAAATATTCCATTACTGACAATGCAAATTATATCCCTGAAAACACTGAACTATATACTCTACAAGTGTGTAGTGAGCATAGTGACTACAATTCTCCTATAACTGATGTAGCACATACATACCTCTCAAGCTGTTAGCATGGGTCAGTATGGGCCAAGCAGTAACAAATGCAGGTACACCACTACACAGAACAGTTTCACATACTGGGGACTTACAAAACTAACCAGGTGTTCTATAAACAGATTTGGTAATATATTGCATTTCAGGTAATAATTTATCTGCTAATCACGTGAGAGATGGATTAGGCAGTTTTAATTACATTACGAGAAATCCAGCATGGGACTCAACATTATGAGCCCTCTCATGTGCAGCTGTTGGGAGAGAAGCACACCATTATGCATATCAGTTTTGCAGACAATGAGTTTGCATTTTGGTTAGGCAGAGGAAGACATACTTACATACTTGTAGGACATTCCCAGCTCTATCTTCCTGGATCCAGGTGTCCAAGGTTCCGCTCTTTTTCCCTTTTCAGGTCATCAAAATGGTGACAACACTGCTCAACTGTGCAGGGGATACCAGTAACACTGGTGAGTTTCCTGGCCAAATAGTCCCAGGCCTCTGCCTTACACTCTGAGCCCTGGAATGCACCCTGCATCAGCTGGGGTTCATGGTTTATAATAAGGAGCCTGACCATGACCCTGGACTCCTAAATACCCCACTTCTGCACCCAAAAGCGCACACCTTCACCAACACAGCCAGCCATACCAACAGTTGATTGAACTCCAATGACTGTTGCAGAATTCCCACCTATTGGGGTTAATATAGGCTGTTTTCCTGCCCTTACACGTCATTGAGCAACATTCAAAAAAGCACTGTGTCACTTACCAGTGCACAAACCAGCTAAGCAAAGCAAAGCAGTGAGAAAACTCACCAAACCATGGTTTTAGCAAGACTTAGCACTGCGCAAATATTGGTAGCCATTAGCATGTTTGCACACTGCTTAGCTTGAACAAGACGTGCTTAGCAAAGCACAGTATTGCCAAAATTCACAATAGTTTAATGAAATTAAAGAAAAATAGTACATTCATTTACAGACATATTCTGCCTGTTATGGACTCGAACCCAGGACCTACTACACATAAGACAAAACTCTACCCATGTAGTCAGTTGGATGTTATAAAAATTAGTATACCTTCACATATACTACTAGGCTACTTGTTAGCATTGCTGAACACCATGCTGCACAAACACACTTAAACACAACTATAATTAAATAATTATTAACATCCCGTTTCTAATTTTCGATGTCTGCCAGGTGTCAGCCATGTATGTATGAGCTCCGCTCGGCTCTGCTGCACTCTGCACTACACAAACATAAATTTAAAAAAATATATAAAATAAATGTAATTATGATAATTAATTACATCCGGTTTCTATTTTTAGATGTCTGCCAGGTGTCAGCTGTCTATATGTGAACACAGCTTGGCCTTGCTGTGCTCAGCGTGTGCTGTGCAAATATGCAGAAAAATAATTAAAAAAAAATAACACATCATAAAAATGACTTATTATACAGTTGACACACTTCACACCATTACAACAGTGGTGGGGAGCATTACAGGGAGCCTCACACTCATCTGCAGCCATGAAAAGATGCTACACCTCTACCTACACTGATTCAATATCCATGTTTTTTGGCTGTCCCTTGGCAGCATGCCTTCATTAATATGCATGTCATGCTGATGGGGGAGAACTGTGACCATGTACATGGATACATTCCATGTAGGCTCTACACTGTGCTTACACAGATTTTATTAAGTCCTTAGGCATATCTTTTCTTGGCTTTCAAATGATCCATGACATAAAAACATGAAGTTTGTCATACATGTAAGTGATAGTAGTTTATCTTGAAATGGCTGGAATTTTAATTCACCAAAGGTATAAAAATACTACTGGGATTTTCTGAACGCTTCAAATAGTTTAATAGAAAAATTAATAATTTAAAACTTTATACAAGATCTGTATCTAAAAAGAAGGGCTTTTAGACATATACAGTTTGCTTATACAAGAGCTCTCCTTTCTTTTACAGTGGGCTCTCTTGCTTTGTACAACAAACTAACAGATTAGCTCCCATTTTCTTACAGACATTACATTTCTGATTCAATGCAGTGAATTAAATTTTATTATACAACGACCTCCCCATTAATATTCAAAAACGTGCATGCTGATTGGACAGCGTGCACGTTGTAAATCTGAGTTTAGTAATGGAGAAAGGACCGGTCGCCCGGACTTTTTCCATTGCTATAACTCTTTTTTTACAGCAATGGAGAACGCAAGATCGCCGTTGCTTCACACTGTCTCGCTGTGTTAAAGGAGTTTAACATAGCAAGACAGCTTTTAAAAAAGCAATGGAGATTCTCTGCTGCTTTTTTTAAAGCTGTCTCGCTATGTTAAACTCCTTTAACATAGTGAGACAGTTTGTAAAAAGCAACGGAGATCTTGCTTTCTCCGTTGTTTTTTTCAAAACTGTCTCGCTATGTTAAATGGGTTTAACATAGCGAGACAGCTTTAAAAAAAGCAACGGAGAATCTCCATTGCTTTTTTTTAAAGCTGTCTCACTATGTTAAACCCGTTTAACATAGCAAAACAGTTTGTAAAAAGCAAAGGAGATTCCCGTTGCTTTTTTTAAAGCTGTTTCGCTATGTTAAACCCATTTAACATAGCGAGACAGTTTTGAAAAAAAGCAATGGAGATCTTGCTTTCTCCATTGCTTTTGCCTAGAGCTCTGATGTACTGCGTAGGCATATGCATGTGCAGTACATCAGAACTGCCGCAGAATACCAGACAGCTGCGGAAGGGCAGCAAGGAGGCATTATACAATGCCATTATTTAAGAAAAGTAATTATTTTTTTTCTTAAATAATGTCATTGTATAATAGCAATAACCCACTTCTAGGTGTGGGTAATGCTGGATTTACCCATGGTTGGCTTTATTTGGCCACTCGGGCTTCACCCTCGTGACCAAACCACACCAACTGTGGGTAAATCCAGCATTACCCAAACCCAGGTGTGGGTTATTGCTATATTATGCTATGACCACCAAGGTTTTTTTTCCATGAGTCGAAGTTGAATTATCTGTTTGTAGAAATACATAGTTATGACAAGAAAAACAACCAGTGAAACATAGTTCTGCACACGTTAACCTTATTATTATTATAGGTTATTATTTGAGAGAAATAATTAAGTCTCACCTTTGATACATTCATGCTTCAGTTTTTTTATTGTTATTTTTAATGAACACCTTATTACTACAGTTTCTGTAAATGCATTGTTTTACTTTTGTCAGAAAAACTTATTTCTCATTTCATCTAAATGTTGTCAAGTTAAAAGCTGGTAAGGGTTCGGCTGCACAGAAAGAACTTGCTGAACCTTCCACTTGATGAAACTTTCTCTAAAAGTATTTTTTAACAGGGCAAGCCCCTGTACCTCTAATATGGTCAGCAAGATCCCTGCATCCCTTACATGTGTATTTATTTACACAGTCATCATGCCAGCATGGATGAAAGGAACAGGCCACACAAACTACTTTTGCTGCCAGTTTGCAACCTGAAATCACGCCTGCAATTGTTTTCTGTGAAGAAATTGATCTATGAGTCCCAAATTCATGAGTCTAACTTGACAGAGTGAATGCCCATCCATTTAGACCTCTTTGACTTGTATATTAGCAGTGGTTTAGCTCTCAAATAATACCAGCAAATAATTGAAAATGACTTTCTCATATTATTGAAAAGAAACTAAGATATACAAGATGTACCCAGAATGAAACCTACTGAAACACAAAGAGAATATCATTTATTATTTGTTGTTTACCTCTGTTTGAATATCATTGAGAATCCATCACAACAAATATTCAGATTAAGTTGAATAATAAAAAAAGCAGCACATGCACGATAATGGCCATTTACCTTTCCATTAATAACAGATTTGCTGAAACAATGCAAGTAAAAAATGTTTACTCTATTAATAAAAGAGTTTTGTCCCTCGCAGATGTTTTCTTTTTCCATGAGCACCTGTCTTGAAGTGGTAGGTGAAAGTTAAGATTGGCTGGGTAAGTAAGTTTTGGTATTTAGTTTGTCAAGATAGGGAGTTAAGAGTAGTAAATGGGATGTTAGGTCAGAGATGGTATGAGCTTATTAGGACAGTGTGGTGAGTACGAATTTGGTATTTAAGGAAGGATGGTTTAAAGTTCAGTAACTTGGCATGGGAACTTGAGAAAAAACAGTGCCAGGCTAATAAGACTGCAAGGTCAGTTATGGTAGAGGCTTTGTTGAGGAAGATGGTGTTACACTGTCTCTTAGGATTGATTTGTGTCTATCTACTAAGTGTATCCTCGGTGTATTAACCATAGGGTTGCTAGGACTGCCACATGCTTAGGTTATTTGATAATAGAACATTAGGAATTTTGTAAAAAAATATACTGTGTGGTATTAGTCTACTGGTGTACATCTTACTGAGGTTGGTCTCAATTTAACATTAATATGTCATTTTTGGTTAATGATTTGTCTTCCAATGATAGGTTAGATTAGAAGGGAGTAATTAATGTTTGGCTGTTATGATCAGGAAATAATGGTGGGAATTTGGAGTACAGACCTCCAAAAGAGCACGGCTTTTTTCTCTTTTCTTTACTGCATTGTTTGTATGCTAAGAGTCTGAAGTCTGAAATGTTGTTCTTGTCCTGAGTCATTGATGTAAGTGAGCTGTCTGTATTTGTGCTGATAGCATTGTTGCATTAGAACGAGTGGAATATGAATATGCCCTCTAGCTGAAAGTCGTTTTGTGGTGTATATTTATATGGAATGCAGTAAAGCTTATAAATATGTGCTGTATACCATGTTTTGTCAATAAAGTTGGTTGCAGCGCATATTGGTGTGCTTATTGTGTTCTGATGAGGAGACACTGATAAAGAGTGTTTGAAAGGGCACCTGCTCGGGGATGAGGGGGTTATGAGTAGAATTTTCTGTGGCTTATATGGTTAATGCAAGTGTGCTATTTTGTATTTATGCTACACACATGGCTGAGCAGTGTATAAATTTGTCTGCCAGTTTTGTTGGTGTACATTTATATAAAATGCAGTAGAGATAGTAAATATGTCCTATATACCACATGATGTAAATTTATTTGGTTGCAATGCATATTGGTATATGTTCTGAACAGGGGGTGAAAAATAAACCTTTTGAACAAATTAAAACAGTCCACAGGCTTTATTTATATGGATTCGTAGGACCGTAAGCACAGCAATGTTTAACAATCCTGCACAAAGTCTCACCAATAAGTTACATACAGTGTGCAGCAACTTGAATCCCTTAACCTTTTGTAGTGCTTGTTCTATTTTCTGAGTGGTGTTGTTGTTATGTTTTAGGATGAACTCTGTAAAAAAATGTTGTAATTAAAGAGTTGCATACAAATTTATCACCTCCTTCATACTATATTCATGCAGCAGAATCTAAGATTCAAATTAAATGTTTTTCTCATTGCTGCTTTGCTGTAGCCAGTGCTGCACTCTGTTCACGTTTTCTGATGTTATTGCTACATGAGATGATGCAGCATCACACACACACACACACACACACACACACACACACACACACACACACACACACACACACACACACACACAACATTTTCATTTAAGTAGCTGGGTGTTGTGATTCATAAATTAATGATTTGCCAAGTATTGGATTTGGCCTGCTTGTTCTCATATTTGTCAGGTCAGTCATTTGCATGCTAATTAATTCTTGAAGCTGAGTGGTGATGATTAGTTGCCTCGGTACTTTGAGCACTTCTTTGTTGCTATCATTTTTTTTTTTATGAGGACAATGCGTGACATTATCTGCTTGCTGGAATTTTTTGTTTTATTTTTTTCATTAATTAGCCATGAAACTGAATTTATCTGTCTATGATCACTTTCAGATTTGATGTAAGCCACAAGGGAAAAAGAAAATTCAGTGTGTGCTTTGACAGATTAAAGTAGCCAGTCAAATAGTATTCAATTGTGAGGTGGACTAAAGCTTAATTATCAAAAATAAATAAACAATAAATAAATAAAACACACACATACACAGTCAGGGACACACAATGTATATTACAGACATGCAGATATCACAGGTCAAGCTCAAACCCCATGTTCTGTAGCTCTGAGGCAGAGATCTAAAATAGTGAGTCAGCCTGCTGTCCAAGGAAATGATGTTTAGCCATATGCCATGCTCTTGCTGTCCACTGTTCATAAAGGGAGTAATACCCCATTGTCTTAAGACTACCCACCTCATCTGAATCAAAGGGATGTTTGCTTGGAAAGCTTGTAAGTTCATTTAATGCAGTCTGTGTATTTTTAAGTAATAGTAGTTTCTTAGATTTGTATTCCATTCTCCTATCCATTGCTGAAGTTCTAGCTCAGAGTCTGCCTGTACTGCCACATCGTCTGCATACAGCAGCTTTGTTGATCTGTCCCCTCCAACCTGTTTGCTAATGTATTCCATCACAAGTATGAACAACAGTGGGCTCAGAGCTGAACCCTGGTGTACACCCACTCCCACTGGGAATCCCCCTGTGAGGCCAAATACTGTTCATACTTGAGTCACTGGGATCTTGAACATAGCCTACACTAATTCTACCAATGTTTCTGGAACTTCAACCCACCACAGTACCGCCCAGATCATCTTCCTTGGGACCTTGTCATATGCTTTCTTCAAGTCTAGGAATGACCAGTTTGACTCTCTCCTCATCTCTAGCTTCTTCTCAAGTGTCTGTCTCAATGCAAACATCGGGTCAGTTGTGCTGCATTCTAATCTGAATATAAACTGCTCATCTCCCATCTTACATTATACTACTCCGTGTATCCATTTATCAATCAACCTTTCCAGAACATTCATGCAATTTGGTAGGAGTTTGATCCGTCTGTACTGCCCACAGTTGTGGATGTCCCCTTTATTCTTGTACACACTGGCATGAGTATGCTCATTCTCCACTAATCTGGGATATGCCTTTCTCTCCACACTGCTATTAGTACCCTCAGGAGCCATTTCTCCCCTATTTCACCCAGCATCTTTATCATATCTGCTATGACCTCCTATGAGCCTGCTGCTTTCCCTGACTTCATCTTCCTTAGTACTGTTCTTACTTCTTCTAAGGTGGGCTCCTCTTCTTCTCTTAATGTAGGCTGTTTCCAGGGCAGTATAGCTTCTGTGGGGTTTTCTTTATTCAGAAGCTGCTGGAAATACTCCTTCCATCTGCCTTTGATGTTGTGTGGACTGTTGAGCAGGTTGTTTCTGGTATCCTTTATGAAGGGTGTCTGACTACCTTCTTCATCTATCTGTCTTTGCCTTGCAACCTGATATAGTTTCTTTGTGCCCCTTACTGAGTCACTTTCCAGAAGTTGGTAAAGTGCATCCAGTGCCCTATTCCTTGCTGTTGCAACGTCTTTCTTATCTTCTTTGTTGCAAATCTGAAGGCACATGGAATGAAATTAAGCACATATAAGATGGTGGTAATGGCACCAAATTGGGGAACTCAGAAGAAGATGAGAATAGAGACAGAAGAAAATATAGTGGAACAGGTAAACAACTTCAAGTATCTTGGAGGGGTGATTGAGGAGAAGGGTAGTGTGAATGAAGAGGTCAAAGATAGATCAGAGGGGCTGCAGCCAACTGGCACAGAGTATCAGGTTGTAGTTTATGACAGACGAATGCCAAAGAAGCTGAAAAGTAAGGTGTACAAGACAGTGGGATGACCATTACTACTGTATGGTACAGAAACCTGGGCAGTAAAGGCAGAAAAGTTAAAGAAGCCTGAGGTGATGGAAAGGAAGTGCCTGAGAAAGGTGGTAGGATGCACACTGTGGGACAGACAAAGAAATGAAGACATAAGAGCAGAAGCCAGAGTAGCTCCATTTGCAGAAAAAGATGAAAGAGAACAGATTACAATGATTTGGGCACATGTGTAGAAAAGCAGAAGACAATCTGGTGGGAAGATTTGGGACAGATATCTAGGAAAGAGGTGGATGGATTGTCTGAAAGAAGATCTGCGACTGTCAGGCATGAGTGTTGAAGCAGGCAGGAGTGCGGCACTGAATCAAGACAGATGGTGACAGTTAACACGATACCCCAACCCCATGTCGAAAAAATGTGAAAAAAGTGGGCTGATGATGATGATGATGATATGTAGTTTATTAGTAATTTCTCAGGTGCTGCTGCCGCTGTGTAGTCTAAAGCTAAATGTATAATGATAATATATTTTGAGTTATTCCTTTTGCATAGCAAGTCTTTTAACCTCATCTGAAAAATGTGTGTGTGTTTGTGTGTGGACTGGTGCCCATATGGATATGTACTTACTTCTCATCCTCTGAAGAAGCATTTGTCATAAATGTGAAAGCGCTTACTGTTTTAACGGGTACCGATTGCTGTTACTTTATATTTGATTAAATGGTCTTCATTTGGATTCTTTGGATTATTGTTTGCTGTTTTGCCGTTTTGAGACACCTTACCCCTGCGAGTGGTGGTTTTTGCTTACTTTTTTTAACCTGTGTACCATTTGACTTTTGGATATGAAGCATTTCCAATAACACAGGGTCAGAGGTTGTCTTATATAAAAGGCAGAGATCATCTCTGAGTAGTCTGTATGAAACAGAAGGAAGTGACAGTGATTTCAGATGATCCCCATAGGACACATGATTAAGAGCTTGAATTGTCCTTGTGAGGAAACTTTCTGGTTTCTCCAATTGCTGCAGGTGCTTAGACAGGTACACACCAAAAGCGGTGTTGTACTCAGTTATTGGCCTGATGAGGGAATAGTACAATGAGGTTATAACTTCATTTTTTCTGGAGGCAATGCCCTTACTTATGAGATGAGGATGGTGCAATGGTAAAGAGGTTGCATTGTCACCTTACAGCAAGAGGTTTTCCGGTTCAATTCCCGGCTGGGGTGCCATCTGTGTGGAGTCTGCATGTCCTCCCTGCATCTATGTGGGTTTCCTCCAGGTGCTCCGGTTTTATCGCATGTTACAATGACATGCATCTGGAGCATTTCTCCCCGGGCCTTCACTGAAAATTGGCTTATTTTCAAGTTGGACTTTCCCAGTAAACAAATGTTAAATAAATAAATAAATGAGCAATATAGAATGCCCTGCTTACCACTGTGGAGACATGGTGGTCAAGGCTACAGTTGCTGTCAACCTGTGTGCCCAGGTCTTTCACCACTGAGTGCATACTTAAGGTATTGTTATTGATGAGGTAGTTATCAGGGACATCACTTTTACATAAAGAAATAATAATACATTTTTTGCATTAAGTGTAAGGCCATGACTTTGACACCAATCATTTGTTTGTGCAATACCCTCTTGTAGGATTTTGACATCATTTGGAGATTCTATGACCGGTCCCAGTTTGCAGTCATCAGCAAACTTTGTCAGACACTGACCTTTAGTTTTTGCTTGTACTTTGGAGAAATAGATTCCAAACATTAGAGGTCCCAGAACTGATCCCTGTGGAACATCACTGGTTACAGGTCTGCTGTTGGAGGTGGATTCCCCTATTTTGATTATATGAGTTCTGTCAGTGAGCCAGTCTGTGATCCATCTAACAATATAAGGGTTGTTGCCTAGTTGGGTGAGTTTATCAATGATGCCTAAGTGGATGATTGTGTCAAAATCCTTGGCTAAGTCCAGATGCACAGATTTCCCTTTGGCCAGGTCCTTGGTGACTGTCTCAAAGAAGTCCACCAGGTTTAACAGGCATACTCTCCCTTTGCCAAATCCAAACTGAGTAAGGTCAAGTGTTTAGAGATTATCTATATCTTTGTTGATAAGGTCCATGATGGTTCACTCCATGGTCTTGCAGATAAGGTTAGTCAGGCTAATAGGTCTATAATTCCTGGGGTCAGTAGAAGCGCCACCTTTGTGCAAGAGAATAATGGTGGCTGCTTTCCATTCAGCTGGTATAAAGCCAGTTCTTAGACTATGATTGAAAAGAGTACCCAATGGTATTGCTAATTCATGTTTGAGCCCATATAGGATGCAGCCTGGGATGTTATCAGGTCCCATAGATGCTGTGTTTTTGGCCCTAGAAAGGGCATTTATGACCTGCTCTTTAGAGATACAAGGTAGGGGAGTGACGTTTTCACAGAACCTGTCGGTCAACAGGTTAGCTACATCCACAGATCAGATCAGACCAGACTGCTACACTTATTTGTTATCTATCTATCTGTACTCTACTTACTCTGTATCATTTACTTGCATATCTATATCAATTATTTGTGTAGCTACTATCAGCCTCATATCAATGTACCTGCTTACCTGTAACTCAGGTAATGTGTTGCTATCTGTATAAAGTCTTATTTTTATGTCTCTGTATGTAATTGCAACTCATGCTATTTTTATTTTATCTGTATAAAGTTTGTACATGTCTGTATGTACCTGGAGCTTTATTCCCCAGACCTCACTGAAAATGGATTCTTTTCGACCCAGGTGGATAGTCCCGGTTAACAAATGTCAAAGACATAAAATAATATTCTTGGCTGCATCATATCTGAAAAGTGCCTTTCACCTCTCAACTTACCCATTTATTACATAAGTAAATTAAAATAAAACAAATGAATAAAAAAATGTACGATATGTTTATAATAACAACATGTTTGTAACTATGTTAACTAGACTAGGCCTATTGGATAATGGATATGGAAGTGCAATGGCTAGAAGTACTTAGACCCCTGTAAAAGAAAGCATTCAAGTCTTCTCAAAAATGCTGACAGTAGGATGTCACTGCTTGGGTCATTCCATTTCCTGCAACTAGTGTGTGAATATCAACATATCTTGAAGTACAAATGCCAACTCCATTGGTGTAAATGGATAAAGCCTTAACTTGTGCCCAGATGACTTAGTTAAATCAGTACCTTTAGCATCTGTTTGAATGAGTATGGGAAGGATACAGAACTTGAGAGGAGGGGCAGCAATGTGATGGATGACTCAGTGATGAGAGCCACTAAACTGAAAATTTGTTAGCCCGCAAAGCACGTGCATAGGAACATGCTCTTACACGGGGGGGGGGGTTCTGGTTTCTGTGATGATGCTTACCACTTGTTCTCTTCCTTGCAGAAGAGTGGTTAGAGCCCCTAGTTTGTCCTCATTGCCATAATGCTGGTGAGGACCACCACTGATGACTCCTACATGATGCCTTCATTGAACAGCTTTCACTTTGATAGGGGAATGTTCAGGACAAGTAATGAAAGGGCTTCACTGATCGAAGAAGACGATGACTGGCATGTATAGTGAGAAAAAGTTTCTAAAAGGAAGATCACTTGAAATATATTAAAACAGATTATTGTGCTTACAAGTTTGAAATCATGTGTATTTTCAATGAGAAACTGCTTAAAATGTTTAACTCTAGTTGCAGGCTATTTCATTAGTTTGCATTAATACCATATTGCTGTGAAACATCAGTAAATTTATACAGACAAAAAAAAAAAACAGTTGGAGCTGCTGTACTGAGAAAACGGAAACTAATAATGAAAATAACCTCAGTAACATAGATGCAGAGAGCCCAATAGAGTTAGAATCTCACTCATTTTAATAAGTACACACAACCAACAGACAGAATCAGTTAAGCACTTTCATCTCTAAAAGAGACTTCATCAGAACCGGTTTAGAAATCACAAAGTGCTAATTTAAATAGTTTGAAGCAATTTCATTGTTTAACAACAAAATGTTAATTAATCCATCAATAAATACTTTTAAAAAACATTGCTAATTTTTTTTCAGTTCTTAACAGATCAAACACTGATAGAGAACAAGTTAAATTAATTTAAAAGGATACAATAAGGTCCCTGAATATGTCAAATAAACCAAAAATGCATTTGTAAAATACATAAATTCATATATAAAATGTATAAAAAATTAAATAAAGAAAATACTAATGGGAAATTTGGGAAAACTAAAGACTAAAAGTTGTCATCAAAAACACCTTCAGCAGGAACTTATACTCATACAAAAAAAAAAAAAGAAAAAACAAATTGTCAGGGTATCATAGTATGACCTCCCTTAACTTTAGGACTGGAACCAGGGACATTTAGTCATTAAGTCAAGGGAAGACTAGCGTTTAATCTCACTTGCCATGATAAATCTTGATACTGTAAAAGTGATTCCCACTGTCCCCCTCTGGGGTTTTGGTCAACTTGTTTAAGTACTCAAAGCAAAAAAACACTATCCTTACAGGTGGTGCTGTCTTATGACAATGCATTAGTCAGCCCTTGTTTTGGAATATCTTTTTTATGTTCATATATTATTGTTTTTAGTCTTCTCTCTGTTTTACCTAAATAGTAGGAGAAACAAACTTTGCAATTAACAAAATACATCACTCCTTTAGTTTGACAATTAAAATAACTGTGGGCTTTAAAATTTCACCCTATGGCAGGAATAACCAAGGAATCACTATTTACAATATATATGTGCATTGTTTATAAGTCCCGCATTAAAATGTTCCATTCTATTCTTGTCATCTATTATTTTCTTATATCCTCTTTCTAAAATGTATTTCACATTAAATCTTCTTCTTTGTATAAATGTTAGGGCTTGAAAAAACTTTCAACCTGTTGGGCATCCTAGAAAAAAAGTTCCAGTACCTTTTGATAATCCTTTTTCTCTGTTGTATTTCAAAGTAAAAGCTTGCCTAAAGTTCATATTAACAGGTTATTAATCTTGCATCATTTTACATTTTAAATGTTTTACACCCAAAAATGGTTCATATTTGTTCCCCCAACCTTCCATGATCTTGGAAACTATATTCTAAATAATGATCTTGAAGATTCCTTTCTCTAAAAAATGTTTTTTTTTTATTTCATTCACAAAATCATCATGACGTGATGTCATTCAGCCTGTCCTAACAATTTGCCCTTTAATGATGTTTTTCTTCGAATATGGGGGTGTTCACTGGTGTAAATAAGAACTAGAGTGTGCATCTTTCATATATATTCAGGTAGAAAATTCTGACTTCCGTAAGTCCTTGCTTATAGCGACATCTGGATAATTAATAGAGTTAGGGTCATAGGTATATACAAAATTTATAAGTTTCATGTTCCCATTGATATATTCCATAAACTTTTCTAAATCATATGTAGTGGCATTCCACATTAAAAAATATCATCCAGGAATCTCAGATGGAACGGTATATAATGAAAAACTGAGATCAAAATTGTTGCTCCCAGTAGTATAATACTATGTTGGCAAACAGGAGAACACAGACAGCTTCCGTTGCCATGCCATCTACCTGTTTATAAAACTCTTCTTCAAAATAATCAACATTGTTCTTGAGCACTAATTCCAGGTATTTTGTTAACAACTTGAGTTTTATCATGTTGACAAATTCATAATCTGTGATGCCCTTTTCTAACCATTCTATTGCTTGACCATGGAAAATTACAGAAAATAGGTCAACAATGTCTATAGTGACCAATAATGTGTTCTCAGAATATAACTCACTAGTAATTTTGGAGAAAAAGTCCCATGAATATATCAAGATGTGATTGTGCATTCTCAGGAAAGGTTTCAACTTTCTATCCACATGCACTACTGACAGGTTTTAGAACTTGCCACAGCCACAATTGGTCGGGGGGGGGGGATTAATATTTTTATGGGCCTTGAATATTCCAAAAATTGATGGTATTGTTGGTTTAGGGACTTTTAGGAATCCCAGTAAATCATTATCAATCATCCCCTGTAAATACTGATCTTCCAATATTAGGTATGTATCCCTGTAAGCCGTTTTGATCTCCATTCTGGATACCTGAATGTATCTTTCATTACTACTTAATATCTCCATTTTCCCTCATATAACCACCAGTCCATAATAAGTATCACACCCCCTTTGTCTGGATTCATGATTCTAATATTTGGATTGTTACTAAGTGCCCTTAATAAATTATATTCATCTTTACAGAGGTTGGGGGTTTTCTTTTTTCCCTGTGGTAGTTGCTTGTACTGTATTGTATTAGTTGACTTTTCACCTGAGCCTCAAAATTACTTATCACTGGGTGCAAAGGGTGATAAAACTGTTTTTTTTTTAACATAGTGTTCTGCCCAAGGGTCACCTCCTTGTTCCCATGTAAAACTTCTAAATTTAACTTTCAGGTAAATACTTTCAAATCAATAACTGTTTCACTTAAATTAGTATTTGTAGTGGGAACAAACATAACCCTTTTTTAAAAACTGTAATGGTTCAATATTAATATCACTATAATTAGATATTTTAAAATTCCCTTGGGTATATGCTGTACCCACGGCCCCCTCAGTTACATTCAAATGTAGTTCATGATATTCACGTGCCAATCAAATATAAAGCTATGGTATTAATCTCCTTGTCCCCCTCACCCAATGCTGTTTCCCCCTTGTCAATGTAGCCTGGTTGCTTCCTTGGTTCATCTGCAATTTTTTTATCTGGACGGATTGCCTCAAAGGAGGGAATTCTAAAGGGTCTTCAAAAAATAGTGCACCCTTCCATTGTCCACAAAACTGGGTTCGCTTTGGTAAGTGTTGTCAAATGAAAATATCTGACGATTCTCACCAGAAACCCATCTTTTTTTATCAAAACAGTTAGTAGTAACAGACTTCTATTTGGGAAGGGGGTATGCTTTTTAATCTTTATACTAGTGGTAGTCACTTTCCAGTTTCCCTAATTTTGATTTCTTAATACTGTCTATCATAATGTCAACATCATGGAAAATACTAGTTCATAGAACTGTGAAGATTAAATTGTTTTATATAGTGTGGTTCAACCTCAACAGTTCACCATGTAAGTTGCCCATAAGTCTAACATTGTTCTTAATAACTGCCCTGGTAATATTCAAACCACAATTATTAAAAATGTCTAGCAGTTCTAGATTAAAGTCAGAGCCCTCAACAACATTCTTAGGGTATTTATAACATCTCAGACCTTTTGGTACCTGTTTTCAGTTGATGTTTTCATGCAAATAAGCAAATAAGTTGAATTATTTGACATATTCACTTACCTTACTATATCCATTTTATTGAATTTAACTTATTCTCTATCAGTGTTTGCTCTATTAAGAACTGATTTTTTAACAACTTTTTTAAAAAATGTTTATTGATGGGTTAATTAACACTTTATTATTAACCAATGAAAATGCTTCAGACTATTTAAATTGGCAGTTTGTGATTTCAAAAAGAGTTCTGATGAAGTCTCTTTTAGAGATGAACGTGCTGTTCTGCTCATTGGCTGTGTGTACTTATTAAAACGAGTGAGATTCCAACTCTATTGGGCTCTCTGAGTCTACATTAATGAGGTTATTTTGGTTATCAGTAATTTAATCTCTGTCGGAGCCCACTTTTTTTTTCTTTTGCTTTTAATGGACAAAGGATAGTTCTAAAATTTTAAAGAAGAAACATGCATGTGTGTTTATGGGGAAGGGTACTACCTGACAGACATGTTTCAGTGCCTTGTGAAAACCCACATAAACTAAGATGATACCACCATTTCATAAAGCTTATGCATGATAACAAGAATGCATCAATAGATTTGTTTACAGAAAAAGTAGTAGGTGATGGGAGGATGATCATGATGAACCCAAAGGACTGTAATGATGACTCACTAGACATGCTAAGAAGCAATCAGAAGTAATTAATTTAAACTAGCCAGCATCTTCTGTTGTTGATACAACTTTTTTGCAGGGTAATTCCTGCTGCTTAAAAATTATACAACTTGGAACTGCACAGTTCTGGGATGCTGTTGCCAAAAAGAATGTCCTCTGCATTTTCTTCTTCGTCTGACAGAACAGGAAAAAAGATATCAAATATGTTTTAAGAAGTTTTATCACTAGTCAAAGCAGCAGCAGCTACATAAAAAGGAACAGACTGCCTTTCCGCTTACACGACATTCTTCTCAGATGGCTAAACAGAAGACTGCTATCTGTGTATCTGTTGCTCTCTTCAGCATATGCAGAGCAAGATGCTACTGGTTCAAATATAGTTCTAGTTAAAAGGAATGTGTACTAGGGCAGAGTCAAACATAGCAGTCTTTCATTCCATAGGAGGAATTTATCACATGTAAAGTAGCAAACAAAATTCTGAGAAAAATAGACTATCTAGCAGAACAAATTAAAGCCCTAACCCTTGCCATTGCTCCTTGATCTATCAAAAAGATGAACTAGAAAATTATTACCAAGGTGCAATATTTTGTGACTGCACAAATTTTAGTTCTGATAAAGTCAATTATCAGAACAAAGTTGCACTTTCTAAAAATCACATGCTTAAAGGAAGAAAGAAATTTATTAACCGAAAAATGTATTCAGTGAAGTAAAATAATATAGCAGCATTAACAATTTAAAATGGACTATAGTAATGGAATTAAGATCAAAATGGTTGTGGCTATTGTCAGGAATCTGATACACTGAGATGATAATTCAGATCACATCACTTGTGGAGATCAACAACAACAGCAGCAATGACAATAAATGAATAAAAATTAATCATATAAATAAAGAATAACATGCTGGTTCAATTGTGTATATATATCTATCTATCTATCTATCTATATATATATATATATATATAGATATATTTGTTTTCCCTTTTTTCTAACAGAAACACAAACATATAATGGCACCAGACTGACTGATGAAAGCTCAGGCAGAAAAAACTTAAATACTCAATATACATTTTGAAGGTCTATATCAGAATCTCGAAGTCTGATAATATCAAACACAACATCGAACGTTTAAATGGAAATCTCTGTAAGAGGAGTTTTCTGTTTACTTCAATGTTGTGCGATCTCAGAGTTGGTATATTTAAGTAGAGGGGGGTGTGGGGGTTGCAGGGGGGCTTGCCCCCCTACGTAAACACTTTAGTTTTTTTTACAACCGTTCGATGGTGTAAAACTTCAATGCATAACGTTCAATCTTTATGCATTCAAAGTATTAAACCTCTGAGGTTATAATATAGACCCATATTTTGACAAATTTTAAAGAGTGCATTTCCTCCCTTTGCTTTGTTAGATTAAGAGGAATAGTTACTACCATTTTAAATCATCTTCATCATGAAATATATGCTTTATTTTAAACAATGACTATTACAGCAATGCATGATCTTGTTTTGTCTTGCATTTGAGTTGACTATTGCTGAAAGTTTCTGTTTTATGTACTACAGATGTTATCTGCATTTAATCTCTTTTTATGCAAATGCAGTTTATTGTTGACACCCACTGGCTCAAATCTAATTGAGTATGAGGAAGAAAGGAACATTTCAGAATGCAGAACAAGAGCTCTGCAGCTGCAAAAGTCAGCAAATTAATCATCAGTAATTAAAGAAGTAATGAGGTTCTTTCTGAAGGCAACACTGATTAGAAAAAGCTTCCTTGCATATAGTGTCAAGTATCAGAATTAAGTTGATTTAGGCATTATTACTGGACCTTTGATATCTTTGATACTGGTAAATTTCTTCCCTTTTTTCAGTCAGCCTCAAATGAAAATTTTGATCAACTTCAGTATGAAATTGCCAACTCCTAATTCATTTAAACATAGCAAAATATACTAATTGATTACTTTTCTTTGTGTCTTAAACTTTTCAGTTTCATTTGTTGCAGTCTGTCTGGTTTTATATACAAGTGAAATATAATTATAAAGCAAATAGCTAATAATTGATTAATTCTAGGCAAGTAAGGCATAGTTATGAATGCAGAACAAGGGTTTCAGAAGTATAGAGGTTAACACATTAACCAGCAGCACTTAAGAAAGAAAGGAGAACATTTTGCACCTCTCAGAAAAAAAAAACCCGTTGTTCCTTTTGGCAATAATTAGTATTATACTGGTTCTGGCATTTAAGTTACTTTTCTAAAATATTTGACCCTGATGTAATTAAATACAATTTAAATTTCATTTTAGTAGAGGTAAAGGTGGATATAATGAATCAGAATTAATCTATAAGATTACAACCTTTTTGGGTAAGTTATCTGGTATGACTTGATTAAATTTTAAATAATATTTATATTATCTGATCTGAGCACAGACACACTTAATGAATTCTAGATTTATTTTCACAGTACAGTCAGTTATAGCATGTCTGCGTATATAACCACCTTCTAATATGCATAGATAGATGATTATCTGGTTCAGTTTATAGAAGTCAACCTTACCTCTCAAATATACAGATTTTTGCATGATGTACAGATGTTTGCTTCATATTTTTGATCTGTTTTTCATAAAATTGTGGTTTTCTGGCAAATCAGTGGCAAATCTTTAAAGACTGAAGTCAGAAAATAGTGACATACATTTGTGTTTCAGACTTCATACCCTTCAGAAAATGCATGCTAATGCACAACCTGTTATTCTATCAACAATCGAGTTTGTAACAATATTTAAAAAAGTGTCCCTATTTTTGGGCCTTTGTCCCACTTTTATTTATGGCTTTGTCCAGATGTCTTGCTCTAAGAGGTTGAGAGGTATGAGTAATTGCTGGATATTAACTTGAACAACAGGTAGATTCAGGTATAAAAGAAAGAAATCGGTTAATAAAGTCAAACTAGTCACACGAATCTAAGAATAGAAAATTTAGTCCATCTTTTGAGTTAATGGGCATATAGCAGTAACAGCTGAAACTCAAATCTGACTGTTGATGCAGTCATCCTATTCTCTTGTATTACCTAGGTTGTTAGTTTGGATCTATATTTCATGAAGTAATATTAGGATATGATTTTTATCTAATACTGAGGTCAACTTGATTTTGGTATTTATGAATTTAATATTAGAAAACAATTATATTCATTTTAGGAGAAATATTTCAGCAAGTAAAAGGTGTTGGGATTGGAACAATCTATGTCCCCGTTATTGTAAATTTGATTATCTATGGTCAGGAACTAAAGCATATTTTTTAACAATAAATGATTTTTCTCTTACTGTAAACTATGTTTGTGTTTTTTGGATGTTATCTTTTTATGGCTGGGTCCTGGTGAATTAATGACTGATTATATTGCTTACATACAGAGTACTACTGAGTTTTTAAAGTTCACTTATGAATATGACAAACATTCTGTTAAATATTTGGGTTTAACTATTAAGAAGGATGAAGGGGGCTTTCAATTGAATATTTACAGGAACCCTACTTTTCATAATTCTTATTAACATTTTAATAGTAACCACCCTTACTCACAGAAATTGAGTTTAGTTAAGGGCTGACTCATTTGACTATCTAGGATGATTTCAGATTATTCATTGATAACAGAAATAAATGAGTTAAAAATTATTTTGTTACAAAGGGGATACCCAGATAAAAGATGATAGAAGAGAATATTATATATGTGTTACAAAACAGAGATACGCACTACAAGACACTTTTAGGTAACAGACTGAAAGATTTGGATACTGCAGAGAAAAAAGAAATTATGAAGCAATGTTTTAAGAAGGCCCTAATATTTAAATACACAACAGAATTCAGAGAATAATAAAATATTATTCATACTAATTAGAAAATATTTAGAGTAAATTATAAGCTCTTTGGTACTCTGGGAGAGAAGCCTCAATTTGTTTGGAAAATGGGAATAATTTGAAAAAAATATTTGAATGCAACAAAAACAATGGTACAAAAAAGTGGTTGTTTTAGACAGTGCTCATATATCCTTACAGGAAATAAGCTAACTTTCCAAAATATATTTAACATTGTTGTATATTGTGTTTGTGATAATTATAGTACAAGTTGGATAGTTTATTTTTGCTAAGTGTTCTTACTATCTTCTATTTTATGTAGGCACCCCTTTTAGAAAAGAATTTATGAGCACTTTTATGACATTGGCAGGCCAATTATAGAAGTTCAATGTTTAAACATAGTTCATCTTTTAATAATTTTAGGAAGTTTTGTTTTGGTGTACTTAAAGTTGTGGAACTTAAACAAAGATGTGGATCATGGGAAACTTACCTGGGATATAAGGAACTGTTATGGCAATTCCATTTAAATGTACGAAATAAACAGGCATAAATTAAATGGTGTCTAGCAACACAGTTTTAAAGATGATGGTAGCTAAGTTATGAATTCAAAAGTATATTTTATGATTACTTTTTTTACCAAGAAATGATTGATTTAATTAGACATATTAATTGCATTTGTATGATGTAAATATTAAAATATGTCATTTTTTATTTGTGATTTGGTAAGGAATATATGCATTTATTTTTAAGTTAATATTTGGTTGATTTTAGATGGTAGTATCACTTTAAATATTTTAGATTGATGGAATTACATAATTAACAAATTATAGACTTTTGTGCAGATTCATTAAAGCCTAAACAGCCGCTTAAACCCTGTGCAAATCACTGCATGAAGTGCACATGATAGCGCACTGTTTTGTATTCAACAAGCAGCTCTACACAGTGTCTTGAGCCGTACAAACATGGTAAACATCACGACATGCTAATTATAGCATAAGAAGTTGAATTGTATGCTAATCAACCAATCCAAGATGGAGGAGCTATTCAACAAGCTATAAAGCAGCTGTGTGGAATATAGATTTAGAAACTAGGCTACACAGAAAGAATGTTAGGGGCTGCTGTTGCTCCTAGTCATGTGTATGTGCAGCAAGCCCATGTCTATGTTGCTGATGCTAAAAGACCATGGCCAAGAAGTAGAAAGGTGTTTCGACCCTGTTTATCTTTTCAAAATCTGCATGAGGAGGACATTGTAGAGTAATACAGGGTGGATAGATACATACTACAGGAACATTTTAACTTCTGTCATCCTCAGCTGAGACCAAGGGCAAACCATGGGGAACCAATACTGCTGGAGACTAAGGTATGTGTAGCACTTGGAAAAATAGCTACAGAAACCTTCCAGAGACCAACAGGGGACATGCTGGGGAATCACAGGTATCAGCATCCAGGGTCCTGTATCAAATCCTGCATGCTAAGCAATAACTTGCCAGTGACTACATATATTTTCCCCGTACACCTGAGGATAGAGCCAGAACTAAGCAGGAATTCTACCCTCAAGCATACTATCTTGAAGTCCTGGGTGCCATAGCCTGTACACATGTAGATATCAAAGCACCACCTGGGGAACAGGGAAGGGTGTACATCAATAGAAAAACCTTACACTCCACTAACTGCTAGGTCATGTGTACTGCTAAGGGAATCATCCTGAATGTGTGTGTTGGCAAACCAGACAGTTACCATGACTCACATATCTGGCACAACTGTCAATTGTATGAGATGTTTTCTAGGGGGATATCCCACAGGGTCATTTACTGGGTATGCAGGTTATGTACTGGAACTGTGGCTGATGACGGCCATCAGAAATGCACACACACACACACACACACACACACACACACACACACACACACACACACACACACACACACACACACTAATGAGATACATGCTCAAACAAGGAATATTTTAGAGACAGCATGTGTTTGGGCTGATGAAGTCATGGTTCCAGTGCTTAGGATACAACTGGGTGAGCCATGCAGTACAATCCCTGTACATGTGCTGAAATCCAGCTTCAGCAGGAACAGCAAGAGCAAGAATCACATGTCCCACCACCACTGCCAAGGTCACCACATCCACAAGCAGGTGAGGAGTCAGGCGGGGAACCAGCTGCTGCTGTGGGTATAGGCAGACATAGGGGTGTACAATATGCCCTCACACTGGCCAAGAGGTAATGGATAGCACACACACCCACCACCTAAAGGGCTAAAACCTTCATCCTAAGTACATACATACAGCAACATTTATGTCAGGCAATACTCACAGCCTTTACTTACCATGTAATTGCTGTTTACTGCTTGCATCAGACAGAGTCAGCCTCAAACTAAAACTCTTGCAGCTGCTGAATTTCCAAGATAAGTGTTGAACCTTGAATAGAAAAATAAATGTCTAAGAATACAAATGAATGGCATATGCTTGCATACTGTTACTTACCAATGTAAATAAGTTTATATAAAGTGGGTAATTTTTACAGGAATAGCATCAAGATATGACAGCACTGATATATGTGAATATATGTGACCTCTATCAACTAATAGGGCTCATGCATCAAAGATTCACACATTCATACCTCTCAAATGCAAAGATTTTCAAAGAATGTCCACAGTTTGGTCTCACACTTTTGTACAGGCAAATTATTAAAGAGTAATGTTAAAAAATAATTATACATTTCATTTTCAGACTTCATATCCCTCAAAAATCATTAAAATAGTAATGCAAAACCTGTTATTCTGTCAACTGTCTAAGTTTCTGAAACCAAAAATTTTCAACAGACTCTGTAGTGTTTGGCCTTTGTCCCACTTTTATTTATGTTTGGTCCAGCTTTGTTGGTCTAAGAGGTTGGGAGGGATGTACACATTACAAGAGCCTGTATAAAAGCAGTGCATTTTGCAAACCAGCATCACAAAGACATATATTCAAAACACTATGTCAGCAATGCACCCTGAGAATCAGACAAAAGACTTATGTATCCCTTAATCCAAAAGACAGAAAACATGGATATGGCAAAGTTATCATCATTTGCAGAGAGTGTTGTGTGTATGTGTGTGTGTGTGGGGGGGGGGTGAGGTCTCGGTTGACACAAAAGGTAGTGAATGCATGTGAGTAAGATATGGAAGCTGGCAGAAATTTGGATAAAGTATCAAATGGTCACTGAGAAAGAATGAGGTGTAAGTGTCACGAATGACCCATGTAACTGTTATGTGCGTGTGTCTGTATGGGTACTCCGGGTGAAAATGGCATGTGAGTGTCTGCAAGAATACATCCAAGCTCTGTGTTAGCTCTAGATCCTTGCATGTTGGACAGGTTTGAGCTGTGCATGGTAGGGGTGTCAGTTCATCAACACTATCCCTGACCTCGAGACCTGGCTCTGCCAGGAGTTGCACTGGCTCTTCCATACATGCATTCAGATGCACTGCTACTACATGAACATGACTGATGTTTGCTGAATAAGATCTCTTCATGAATATGACCAAGATCACAAACCCATAACCTGCCATGTTTGGGTGTGGACACCTCAACCACTGAGGGAGCCGAGGAAGCAGTGCCACTATAGGAACACGATCAGGCACGGCCAAGTCAGCTGACATCAGATGATGTGGCTGACATATGTCCATGTGGATGCTGTTCCCTTTCCATCAAATGTTCCATCACAGACACCACCTGCTCCAACGTGTCACTCATCCAATCTCTTGAATTGGCAACATGGTGGAGGCAGTTACACATGTCAGCCTGTGCCACATCTACGACCCTAAGCAATTCCTTGGAGGCTCTATTGGAACATGCGTGCACCTCCATGACAGCCCTAAACATATGTCAAATGACATGGAAAGACACACCAAGATCAGGTGGAGGATGGACAGTAGCCCTCCGAGTACCCCTAATAACCCTCCTGAGTGGCACTTCGCTCAGAGTTTGGCTATGGCCAGAGTCAACCATCACTGAAGATGCAGTAACCACACTACTATGATGAAGTGTCTAATCCTCCTCCTGTCCAATATCATAGGGTTCACTGGAATAGGTATGCATAGGCCTACTGGCTCTGCCTGATGGAAATACAGTAGATAGCTGACTGTCAACCTCAGTGTTAGATTCAATCTCTGCCACCCCCCCCCCCAACTGTTCCTGTGTTTGGTCACTTTCATCATCAGAGTTTACCGATACTCTAACATTAGGTGGCAAGAGTTCTATACTTCCACCATTAGGATGACCTGTGATAATAAGTAAAAAATGCCGGAAATAAATTAATAGCTGCATTACTACAATTTATTAAATGCTAACAACTAACACTGGTGCCACTATTAAATATGGTACAGCAATACACACACAGTCCTGATACTCACCTCACATATACAGATAAATGCATATTTTTGCCAAATACTCATCAGTACAGAAATAAAAATGTTTGACTTACCATGTGCAGATGACTCCACACTTGCTAGGGAGGATGGTCTTGAAAGTAGTTAAGCAAAATGTAAGGACACCATCATCACAATAGCAATAACAGAGGGGGGAACAATTTATTGCCTTTATATGTCTATTAACCATATATTTAACTGAAACTTTGATGACACGTCCACCCAAAGTTCTTGTGTAATGAACCAGAATGGTTTGTTAACTGCATCAATCTATAACTAAGACCCCCAAATAAAAATATTAAACCAACTTAACTATTGCTTTCAATATTTTACTGTACAAGAAACTGTTAAAAAGTGACACATGTAAGCTTATCTGGAACTCCTCCTGGGACATACTTGTCCTTCCTGAAACAGCAGTGCTGACATCAATCACATGTTGGTGTGCAGTCTGCACTTAGTGTTCTGGATCCCTGACAGTGGACAGGATCTCTTCATTTGGTGTCAATGGTGGCTCTGTAGCACCCTCCCAAAGTAGCCATCTGACCATGGGGCACTGCTGCTACTGCTGTCCTCTGGGCTGATGAAATGATATTAGTGGCCCTATGATGCACCTGATAATATATCCTGCTGCAATCCTCCACAACGGTATTGAAGTTGTTCAATATCTGCATTCTGCCAGACATATACTCATATTCTCCATCAAGCAGAAAGACAGTGTGTTGCTGAAAGGCTTGGATAATCACATCATTCTGAGTCACTGAAGGGGGGGGTAGGGATTGGGATGTCTGGATGCCATAGTTCTAGGTGACATGAAACACAAAAGAAGGATAATACACATAAATATCACATAAATAAAAGTCCTGCTTAGATAAAACACTAGTTTTTCAATATTATTCACTGAAAAACACAAAACTTCAGTAATTAAAATATAAAAAAAGGGTTATGTGTTTGCAACATATCACAGTCACACATAAACCATGGTTTGATCTAAAACAAGGATTAACAAGAGCAAAGCAAACCTCTGTAAAAACAGTTTTGGGTTATGGCAACACAGAAATGAAACTTTGCTCCCTATCCACAAAACAACAGGCAAATGCCATTTTGTACCAGACAAGGAATAGCCCATCAGCCAATAAGTGTTTTGAAACAAATTCTCACAAAACTGTGTACACATTTACCACAGATCATTCATTTTTAAGCAATTACCAGTCACCTGTACCTGTGGCCAGCACTCCTCTAGAGATATCTCTAGGCCATCCTAGAAGGCTAAAACCCCTGTCTCATTGACAACATAGGACATTAACAATTCACTGAAATAATATAAGGCTGTAAAGTGAAACAGTTGTAACATTAACACTTATGTTGAAAGTTAATAAGGCTGTACATCTGAGAAAGTAAAATGGTTGTACCATCAGTAAACTTCTAAGAAGTGCATACAGTTAAAAATTGCATATGCTAATGTATATATATATATATATATATATATATATATATATATATATGTATGTATGTGTGTGTGTGTGTGTGTGTGTGTGTGTGTGTCTGTGTGTCCTAGTTACATGTGAATAAATTCAGTATGTAATTGAAAAATTCAATCATACCATATGGAGATCAGTAGTCTTCTTTGCAGATAAATCCAGAGTGATAGCAATCTTCTGTGTTATCCACATGTGCAACTCTCCTCACCTTAAGCTTCCCTAGCTACATGGTTACCTTTTTATAGTGCAGATTCAGGGCTGTGAGCATAGTGAAGATGAAAATGAGGTGTGAACTCATTAGACTTGCAGAATCTCAAAATCTTGGCTCTGTGTAGCAGGTATAAACATAATGCAGGTACTCCCTCAGTATTTGTTGCTAATGGATTGCAACTGCGAATGATTACTATTAGGGAGAAGGAAAACACAACAGCAATTCAGACCCCTTACCTGCAGTGGGTGTGTCACCTAGGTTACACTTACAAAGTGTAGAAGTAATTGCATCAAGGTTCTAAATGTAAGGAAGCAGCACACATTTCTCACTTTCTGTTCAGTAATATGCAAATTCGCCTGCTTTTGTTGAAAACTGTATACTATTGACATGCAATATTCTAATACATTTTAAGGACAATGGTACAAAATGCTTTACAGACTACATGTCTCAGATTACTGCTTGGATAAGAGAAAAATTTATACAATTCAAGATAAAACAGAGATGTATTGCTGCAAACAACAGTCACAAATAGTTGTGTGATCACTTATTGCACTAAATATGAAATTAACACATGTAGAAACAACTGAAAGTGTACAAGTGGCATATATCTTGTCAGTATTGTCGATGATTTGGGACTTTTATTTTATTTTATTTTTATTTTACATTTGTTGACCGGGCTAGTCCAGCTGGATTAATGTCCATTTTCAGTGGAGGCCCGGGGAGAAAAGCTCCAGAGGTAAAAACAATTTTAAAAATACAATTAATTCATAGTACAAAAGTGTTATGCAATGGGAAAAATAAAATGTAGTCACATTTATTATAGATCTTAGTGAACTAAAAAAAGCTAACTTAGAATGTGAGGCCTGAGGAGAAAAGCTCTAGAGGTAGAAAAAACAATTATACAGATACAAATAATGCATAGTACAAATGAGTTGTACAATGGATAAAAAATAATATGTAAACACCTATATGATAGATCTAAACTTACCTAAAAAAGCTAATATTAGAAGGAGATTTAGAGACAGGATAACTACTAACAATACAGGAAGGAAGGTAGGAAATATTAGAGTGAATCAAGTAATATTTACAAAGAAAAGGGATATTTTGTCAAGTGAAGAGTTGAGGTAGATGGGGGGTCCAAGTGGCTAAGGAAGGTTTATGATAGAGTAAGGTGCAAGCAAGTTAATCTGGGTTGGTACAAGAGCAAAGCCAGAAATTATTAAGATGTCTTAATAGTTGTTTCTTGAAGAGTGGAAGAGTGGGCAAAGAAGAGATGTCAGATGGAAGATTATTCCATATTTTACCTACTGAGTTAGAAAAAAGGGAGTTGCCTGCAGAATTAATAGTTCTAGTAATATTAACAAGTAGTTTATCAGAGGAACGTAGTTGTTTCAGGTTAATATAGGGAGTCAAGAGGTTACAAAGAGCTGGTGTTTTAGAAGGTTGGTATAGAATTTTGTGTGCTATTAAAAGTTGTTGAAAAATGAGCTTGTTAGGGAGTTCCAGCCAGTGTAGTTGTTTTAGGTTTAGACAGTGGTGGGTTCTGAATTGGGATGAGGTGGCAAATCTGGCAATATTGTGATAGGATGTAGTAAGTTTCTTAAGGTTACTTTTAGATAGATTAGTGTAAATAGGGGAAGCATACAGAAGGGTAGAGATAAGATGTGTTTGGGCTAGGGTTGTCCTAGCTTCCGGTGTTAGGAAGGGCTTTATCCTGTACAGGGACCCTATTTTTTTATTAACTGCTTTTATTGTACTGTTGATTTGACAATCATAGTTAAGATTATTATCGATAATAACACCGAGAAGTTTAGTTGTAGAATCAGGAGAAATAATGGTGTTATCAGTTGCTGTGATAGAGAAGTTTGACAGAGTCGATTTACGTGTAGGTGAAAAGAGTAATAATTTAGTTTTCTTTGGGTTAAGGAGTAGACAGCGATTGGAGAACCACTGTTCAACAGTTGAGAAGGCTGATTGAGTTTGAATCTGGAGTTCGGTTTGAGAAGAAGCAGTGCAAATAATGGTGGAGTCATCTGCATATTGTATGCAGGTAGTATTAGGGATAGAAGATTGGAGGTCGTTAATAAAGATGGAAAATAGAAGTGGGCCTAGGATAGATCCTTGAGGGACTCCTAAAGAAACAGGGAGGAGAGCAGATAATGAGTTTTTCCAGAGTACAGCTTGCTGACGGTTTTCTAGATAGGAGGAAAACCAGGTTATGGAAGAGGGATCCAGGGCCAGAGATTTTAGTGTGTGCAGAAGAAGTGTATGATTCACCATATCAAAGGCTTTTGATAGGTCTAAGAAAAGAGAAGATGTAAGTTTGTTATTGTTGCGGTTGAAGTTTATGGTATTTGTAAAGGAGAGTAAAGCTGTGGTGGTACTGTGAGCAGGTCTGAAACCATGTTGAGTGTCAGCTAAGAGGCTATTATAGAGGAGATGATTGAGTAGTTGTTTATGTATACATTTTTCCATGATTTTAGCTAAGGGGATAGAAGTGCTATGGGACGATAGTTGGAGAAATCATAAGATTTGCCTCCTTTATGTAGGGGTATAATATGTGATATCTTCCAGACTGTTGGAAAAATACCTTCTTTTATTGATCTGTTTATTAGGATAGAGACAGGGTAAGCAATGGCTTTTGCTGCTAGTTGAAGGAATTCAGCTGGAAGCTTGTCTCATGGAAGGGGTGGTAGGTTTTAGTTTATGGAGAAGAGTTTGTATATAGGAGGTAGATATAGGTTGTAGGTGTAGGGAGGGATAGTGTTTATTAATGTGTTTGGACGCAGTTGAGAAGTATCTGGAGATAGTTGGTTGGCTAGAGTTTGTATAGAATTGGTGAAGAAGGAATTAAAGGTATTGGCTGTTAGTGTGGGATTATCAGGGTCAGAATCCTGAGGGTTGGGTGTAATTATTTTGCCTGGGGTCAGCAGATTATTAATACATGACCAGAATGTTTTAGGTTCATCTTTGGTAGTTTTTTGAAGTTGAATGTAGTAGTTCTTTTTATCTAATAGAATGGCTTTTTTAGTACTGTTTCTAAGTTCTCTAAAGTTTTGGTGGTCAGTTGGACTTTTGGTGGTACGCCATTTATGCCAAGATTTGTTTCTTAGGGCTATTTTAAGCTTAGTATTAGTGGTTAGCCAGGGAGCAGTTTTAGTTTTGGTTCTAATGGTGCGACTTGGGGCGTGCTGGTTAAGTATAGCTAAGAATGTAGAATTGAAGTGTTCAACTGCTTTGTTGAGTGGGAGATATTTTAGTGGGGTCCATTTACATTGTGAAAGTTCAGCCTGAAACTGCTCAGGGTTAAGTTTCTTTTTTGAGTGAAGAGTTTGGAAAGTGGTGGGTAAGGTTAGGTTGGTTTTGCATCTGATGATATAGGTTAGTGCGTGGTCACTAAGGTCATCTGGAAGGATATGTGTTTGGTAGTTTTGCAAGGGGGTATTTGTGAGAATCCAGTCGAGGGTGGTACCCTTATTGTTTGCTTTATTAGTTCTAGTGGGGCTATTGATAAGTTGTTTGAAGCCATAGAGGTTGATGTGGGAAGTAGGGTTAGCGTTGTTACAGGAATTCCAGTCTATGTTGAAGTCCCCAAGGACTAGTGTTTCTTGTGGGAGTTTGAAGGAAAGCTGGTAGAGTATGTCTTCAAGGGTTCTGATGTTATTGCCAGGGGGGAGATATGCACAAATAATGTTTATTGCTTTAGTGTTATTGATTTGAATTTTGGTGCTAATTACTTCTGCATTTGTGTTTTGGGTAAGAGTAAGATTAAGAGGATTAAGTTTAAGTTTTGCTTTGAATAAAATGGCTACCCCACCTCCTTTCTTGGTAGTGCGATCAAGTCTAATAATATTATAACCAGGTGGGGTAATTTCGGTGTCTCTAATGGAAGGTTTTAACCAAGTTTCTGATAGGCATAAAATGTCGAACTGTTGTGTTTCGAGGAGGGCATGGAGTTGACTTATTTTATTACAGATACTACGTATATTAAGATGAGCAATGGAAAGGGAATTGGAAGGTTTTGAGTTTAAGAGAGATAAAGGTTTAGTTTGGTTTTGTTCTGTGTTGGTTGTAATATGATGTGGGCCAGGATTGGGGTGAATATCACCATCTTGTAATAAGTGGAGAAGAGTAAGATATGTCTGTGGTTTAAGTTTATAGTGAGAGAGAAATGTCTTTTTGGTTAGAGTTTTTAAAAACTTGTAGTGTGCTAGTCTGTGATATTTGGCTAGAAGGTATATGGATTGAGAGGGTGAGAGCTAAACTTGGTGAACCACAATGTATATACTATCTGTAGATTACAGTTCAATTTTTAATTGCCAGCATGCAAACTGCTAAGCAGCATTGGACAGTGGTTAGCAACTTCCCCACAACACCTGCAGGTCTAGAACATTTGCAGATAGGAAGCAGACAGTAGATAATTTCAAAACAGATACATTGTATCCTCCATGGTTTGCCACAACACAAACATTCTAAGTGACGTTGCTCAGTAGTTAACACACATACTTAATAATTAATATGAAAATATACAGTCGTTCCTTAACTGCTCCTGTGACAGCAGGTGTAAGTGTAGAGTTGTAATACAGGTGAGTCTGAGTTATAAACCAGCAACATCTAAAGTTTTATTCTTGTCATTCCAGTTTACTTTATATTACAATTAACATGAAAACAATAATCCTGCATAGAAATAAATGTCTACAACAGGTGCATTAACCATACACAAGGTATCAGATATTTATTAAATGTGTAACTGTGTATCAGTAGAATTATGAATCTGTGAATGCACCTATATTTTCTGAAGTGTCATGTCACATACATACATGGTTAAACACTCAACTCTTTAATGTATATGTACAAGTAATAAATAGCTCTGACAAATGAGGTTTCAGGTGCAATTGGCATTGTGCACAGCAATGGCTGTAAAAATACACTTGCATTCTGCCAGACATATACTCATATTCTCCATCAAGCAGAAAGACAGTGTGTTGCTGAAAGGCTTGGATAATCACATCATTCTGAGTCACTGAAGGGGGGGTAGGGATTGGGATGTCTGGATGCCATAGTTCTAGGTGACATGAAACACAAAAGAAGGATAATACACATAAATATCACATAAATAAAAGTCCTGCTTAGATAAAACACTAGTTTTTCAATATTATTCACTGAAAAACACAAAACTTCAGTAATTAAAATATAAAAAAAAGGGTTATGTGTTTGCAACATATCACAGTCACACATAAACCATGGTTTGATCTAAAACAAGGATTAACAAGAGCAAAGCAAACCTCTGTAAAAACAGTTTTGGGTTATGGCAACACAGAAATGAAACTTTGCTCCCTATCCACAAAACAACAGGCAAATGCCATTTTGTACCAGACAAGGAATAGCCCATCAGCCAATAAGTGTTTTGAAACAAATTCTCACAAAACTGTGTACACATTTACCACAGATCATTCATTTTTAAGCAATTACCAGTCACCTGTACCTGTGGCCAGCACTCCTCTAGAGATATCTCTAGGCCATCCTAGAAGGCTAAAACCCCTGTCTCATTGACAACATAGGACATTAACAATTCACTGAAATAATAATAGAAGGCTGTAAAGTGAAACAGTTGTAACATTAACACTTATGTTGAAAGTTAATAAGGCTGTACATCTGAGAAAGTAAAATGGTTGTACCATCAGTAAACTTCTAAGAAGTGCATACAGTTAAAAATTGCATATGCTAATGTATATATATATATATATATATATATATATATATATATATATATATATATATATATGTATGTGTGTGTGTGTGTGTGTGTGTGTGTGTGTCTGTGTGTCCTAGTTACATGTGAATAAATTCAGTATGTAATTGAAAAATTCAATCATACCATATGGAGATCAGTAGTCTTCTTTGCAGATAAATCCAGAGTGATAGCAATCTTCTGTGTTATCCACATGTGCAACTCTCCTCACCTTAAGCTTCCCTAGCTACATGGTTACCTTTTTATAGTGCAGATTCAGGGCTGTGAGCATAGTGAAGATGAAAATGAGGTGTGAACTCATTAGACTTGCAGAATCTCAAAATCTTGGCTCTGTGTAGCAGGTATAAACATAATGCAGGTACTCCCTCAGTATTTGTTGCTAATGGATTGCAACTGCGAATGATTACTGTTAGGGAGAAGGAAAACACAACAGCAATTCAGACCCCTTACCTGCAGTGGGTGTGTCACCTAGGTTACACTTACAAAGTGTAGAAGTAATTGCATCAAGGTTCTAAATGTAAGGAAGCAGCACACATTTCTCACTTTCTGTTCAGTAATATGCAAACTCGCCTGCTTTTGTTGAAAACGGTATACTATTGACATGCAATATTCTAATACATTTTAAGGACAATGGTACAAAATGCTTTACAGACTACATGTCTCAGATTACTGCTTGGATAAGAGAAAAATTAATACAATTCAAGATAAAACAGAGATGTATTGCTGCAAACAACAGTCACAAATAGTTGTGTGATCACTTATTGCACTAAATATGAAATTAACACATGTAGAAACAACTGAAAGTGTACAAGTGGCATATATCTTGTCAGTATTGTCGATGATTTGGGACTTGCATGTATGCACAATGATTTTCATTCTTGCTGCAAAGCTGTTACTGTGGCAAAGAAGGATAAGACACCCTTAGTGTGTTTTGTAGGTTCATTGATGTGACAGTAAAAATCCAGACTTGCGTAAAAATCTTTAATGTGTACTAACATTTATTTTCTAATGTTGTTTATTTTTTATTATTACTATTATTTTTAATATCACTATTTGCATGGAGCACAGCTTAGCGCAAACATGGGGAAATGGATAAATACAATAAAATTAATGCATTGTACTTCTATGATAAACACTACATAAAGTACACATGCACATTGTGTGTATGTGTGTGTGTGTGTGCGTGTGTGTGTGTGTGTGTGTGTGTGTGTGTGTGTGTGTGTGTGTGTGTGTGTGTGTGTGTGTGTGTGTGTGTGTGTAGTGCACCTGCTAAACTTGGTGAACCACACTGTATATACTATCTGTAGATTACAGTTCAAGTACCACATTGTTTTTTAAGGATGAAACATAATAAACACTGCTCATAAGGATAAAATAAAGTGATCTTTGCCTGTCATGTCTATGCATGTCTTAACTTCATGCAAACAAAGCCTAATGGCCCATATATGTAGCAGACAGAACACCTGCAGACAGGAAACAGACAGTACTTAATACCAAAATGGATACATTGTTACAATTTTTAATTGCCAGCATGCAAACTGCTAAGCAGCATTGGACAGTGGTTAGCAACTTCCCCACAACACCTGCAGGTCTAGAACATTTGCAGATAGGAAGCAGACAGTAGATAATTTCAAAACAGATACATTGTATCCTCCATGGTTTGCCACAACACAAACATTCTAAGTGACGTTGCTCAGTAGTTAACACACATACTTAATAATTAATATGAAAATATACAGTCGTTCCTTAACTGCTCCTGTGACAGCAGGTGTAAGTGTAGAGTTGCAATACAGGTGAGTCTGAGTTATAAACCAGCAACATCTAAAGTTTTATTCTTGTCATTCCAGTTTACTTTATATTACAATTAACATGAAAACAATAATCCTGCATAGAAATAAATGTCTACAACAGGTGCATTAACCATACACAAGGTATCAGATATTTATTAAATGTGTAACTGTGTATCAGTAGAATTATGAATCTGTGAATGCACCTATATTTTCTGAAGTGTCATGTCACATACATACATGGTTAAACACTCAACTCTTTAATGTATATGTACAAGTAATAAATAGCTCTGACAAATGAGGTTTCAGGTGCAATTGGCATTGTGCACAGCAATGGCTGTAAAAATACACTTGTATGCAACCTTACATATGGTAACTGGTATAACTTAATGCTCATAATACATGTGAGCCAGGGTTCTAATCTAATGCAATCACATTTTCTTAATGCTTGTCCACTCACTTTTGAAAAACAAATAAAAAAGTCAACATAACTATAAATATGAAGTATGTATAGCAGTGGAGCTCATATGAATTGTATTTGTGACAGAGGGTATACTGAATATTCTGATTATGTAATTATAACTGTCTTGTCTGACTTTGGAATGCCTTCAGACCTGAATGATAGTCAAGCACACATGGCTTAATAAACCGGGACCTAGTGAGGTCACACACACATACACAGTTATCACCTCACTCTGTCATATGTATTTATGTATAATTATTGAGCATATCCAAAAAGCACATCTTCCATGGCAAGAGTGAAAAATCACCTATGTTGAAGAATATGTTTTGTCTCTAATGTAAAAAAATGTCAGATCATAAATATTTTGCCCCCAAAACATGTCTGCAAAGTTGAATTACCTAACAGTTACAGCAGCAACCAGCCCATAAACTAATTCCAACTGTCAGATTAGCCTTCCTATTTCAAAAACTGCATTACTCTCTGTTTGGTATGGTTGTTGTCCACTTAATGCTCCAACAGGGTTGTCATCATTGTTCGGGGTTGCAAACTAACAGTTAATGTGATGCTGTTTGCCCTGAGTGGACATGTCTGTTGGTAGAAGGGAAGGTCCCCAATTTAGTGCTCAAAGATGGGGTGTTAAGGAATCCAGAATCTTTATTGAACTCTTTATAAAGTACCATAGCCAAAGACCCTTGCAGGGGGATTATACTGGCTCCCAGTACAAGTCTGAGGCAAGGAATAGACTAGCCAAGGCTGTCTCCAGTGTGACTGGTATTCCACACCCTGGAGAACAGTGCAGACACCATTTTAATGACTTCAAAGGGCAAAATCAGTATAAACTCAACCATTGGTTGGCTGATTTAGGACTGCTAACATCTAGAAGTTGTAAGATAAAGGAAATTATTAAACTAGATAGACAGCAGCATATAGGCAAGACTAGTATGCATAATGCTCTTCTCTTGCACTTGTTTTTATTCCACAGCCAACCAGGATATAATGGTGAATAGAGAGGCCGATTCTGAACACTTGGAAAGACTGATGAAAGCAAGGGGTATGTACGCAGCACAACATAATTATTTTATCTAAAGTATTGCACTTCTTTACAGTAGTAGCAAATTAAGCATGCATATCCTAACTGTAAAATCAAGCATGCATGCTTCAATCTGTAGCAGAAGCCAACTGTAGGAATCATTTCTAATATGGTAGTCAGACATTGAGGGTTCGAATACCACAAGTAACAGATACTTAGTCAAATCATTTAAAAATATTGCATAATAATTTCAACTGAATTGGAATAAATGCCCTGCTGTTAACTTAATCTGTATAATTTGACCAAGCATATGTGCAATATATACACATTATAAGGATTACTTTGAGAAATCATCAGTTATAGTTTGTAGGTATTAAGAAGTTTACTTAGATGTAAAAGCTGAAATAAATTCTTTAAATTGTAATAATTCATTGTATATCATCTATGATGGTACTAATGATCTCTTTTTTTCTCTTACCCCAACCCTTATCACTTTTTTCATTTTTACATGTGTGGTCACAATGTTTTCTTGTCATCCATTTCTTACTAATCACAACATGCTTTCCCTACCTAGGGAGGTAGGCCAACCACTGTGGCTCAGCCTGCCCCTGCTCCACAGTCTCCTGGACTGATGACCAGCACATCTGGGACCCAATCTGGCAGTACTGTGTCTGCTGCCCCTGCACTAACTGGGTTGTCCACATCAGGTATCATTACCCTGACAACCTGTGCTGTGGTACAGTTTGGGAGTAGTGGTAGAGGTGGGGATTTTATTACCCACCAAGAATTGCTAAGCTTGGTGCACTGGGTCATGCACAGCATTATTGGTGCACACCTACACCAGATGGAGAGGTTGCTCACTGTTATGGTCCATAGAAAAAGATGTCAAGAACTCCAACAGCAAGAGGAGTAAGAGGACAGTGATGACAGTTCTGCGGGTGAGGACTAGATTCTAACTGTCCCCATGTTTGACAGGCATGGTCATCCAATGTCCTCTCCCTAACCTGTTATGTACCTCCCCATCCCTGTGTCTTGTCTTGTCTTGTTTGTCCTCTTTGTCTGCATCCACTTACTCAGCTACCCTACTTACCTGACCAAGAAATACCAACATCCCTTACCCAATATTCCTCTTTTACTGAAGTAAAAAAATAAAAAATGGGCACCTGTCCCACAAAAAAAAAAAAAAAAAAAAAAAAAAAATTGCACCATGCATAGTTCTCCATTTTGCACAGGTGTCTTCTCAACACACTTAATTAGGTCCAATTGGCTATACAGCATTATTGCATTATTATTACCCCTTGTTGTTGAGGTGACAGTTCAAATTCAGCTAATATTCTATACATATTTTAATTTTACACTGTTGAAGAAGTGGATAGCTATGGTTCTTTCCAACAAACCTCTTGTGCATTTCTCTATTATTTTCCCTTGATGCTTCCCCCTGCTTGCCCCCCCCCATTTCACCACTGTACTGTCTACTCTATTTTAACACCTTTAATCTTGTCAAAAAATTGAATCACACACTATGCACATCAGTGAAATCAACTCAGTAAAGCCCTTCACTTTGTGTCCTCTGTGTTTGCGTGGAATTTGGCATTGCACATCAATGCCTAGTGATGGTAAATGTCTCTTATGTTGCGCAGTTACTTCTGCACAATGCTGCTTAAAGACACTGCACTAAGGTAACACACAGTTAAAGTAGAATAAAGAATATTTTTATTGCATTCTAAATAAATACTCATATTAGATACAACTTGATTTGAACTATGTATCATCTGGGCTCAAAAGAAACATTACAATGCACTTACACCAGCTGCCACAGAGTCAGATAAGCAGCAGGTGTGTGTCTTACAGTCAGTACCCTCCATGGTTCTCATGTTTGCTTGTTGCTTAACTACACACAAACAGGGAAATCAGTATAAATGTGTACTCACCCAAGCAAACACTTTGCCATTGATTAAGCAAACTAACTGCTCAGCAGTGCACTATGGAAAGTACACTTTAGCATGTAGTACTTATGTTTACTGCTCATTTAGTCTTCATCCCATAAAAGTGCATGTAAAAATACAACCAAAGGGAAGGCATTTTTTAGGGAAAGAACACATATTTATACTGTAACCATGTGTTACCTGCACCCATGCACATGAAACTTGATCTCATAGTACTTGTTCTCAAATACATCAAATACACTACCAAAATAAATAAAAAATGCTTTCTTATATACCATGTACATCTTTATACTGCCAATAAACATTCAGATTTTCCAGTACTTGTAGTAATGTAGAATGCTGTTTGCATATAGTTTGTAAAGTTGTCTCTTAAAGTATGCCCGCACATTGGAAACACAATAGCAAATACTACACTTTGCACACTCATCAATCTGGTAACATGCAGAAATTTAATATCTGACAGTCATACATGTGTAGCATCCATTTCACACAGGCCGTCCAGCATCTTCTCTTAAACATTCAGTGATGATGTCATCCACTATAAATTGTACAACAGCATTGTAAAACTTATCTTGTACTGTGGTGCTTGCATTAAGTGCTGAGTTCTTCAGCTGGTGTACCTAGTTAGATAGGGGTTCAGTTCTCACTGCAATCAACTGGTGTGTGTTGTTTGTTCAGTTGGTTGACATTCAAGAGACCATTTTACACATAGATGTGGGACACTGCTATTACCATCTTCTTCTCACCAGACATTGCTGATGTCATTGCTTATAAAGGGCTGTCCAACACTCTCTAAGTCAGACTTGCGCTGTGGTGCTGGCCTCAAATACTGAGTTCTCTAGTCAGTGTACTTAGACCGGGGTTCTGTTTTCACAACAGTCAACTGATGTGTGTACTTGTTCAGCTGGTTGACATTTAAAAGAACATTTTACATCTGCATGTGGGACACTGCTATTACTATCTCCTTCTCAAAAGACTCTGCTGACATTATCAGCTATAAGGTGTTGTCTGACACTATAAAAGACAGATTTGTGCTGGAACTTGTGTTATGTACTGTGCTCTGTAAATAGTTAGATAGGGGTTCTGTTCTCACCACAGTCTACTGTGTGTGCATTCAACAATCACTCTGTTAACAATTTTTGAATGATATGCATGCCTACACTATGTCAGACCCTCTTGTTGTAGCATACAGTATTGATGTCATCCTGTATAGCATGCACTCTGACAGTATTCAAGATAATCCTGTGCTGTGGAAGTAATGTTAACTAGTGTGTCTGTAAGCTACTTTACCTACACATATAGGTGTAGTAATCTGACAGCAAGCAACTTGAGTGTCTATACATACTGATATTACTTTTGAGACAATTTTGCACAGGGATGTGACTCCACATCCAGGCCTTACACACCTTGCAACATGTTCTCCTCAGCTTACAATTATGCTATCATACTCCATAAAGTGCAATGTGACAGTGTTACAGTCAGACATATTTGTTGTTGCTACTGTGACATTGCTTGGCATTTATATTCTCTGCCTACACAGGTGTAATGTTCAAATCAGGCCCAGTCTACTGCTGTATCTGTAGTTGATGGGTCATTATAGTCATTGTATGATCTTTGGAATAGCTCTTCATTTCACTGCCACTTGGTGTACATTTAAAGTAGCTCCAGGCATTCTCCTTTTTTCTCTGGCCACATGATATCCTTCCTGCAGAGGAGTGGAGAATGTCCTCATCTCAAATATCAATAATACACATCATAAAGCAGAGCCTTTCCATGAGCCTCTGCCAGCCATCTCCAGACCACTGGATGTGTGATTGCTAATTCTGCTATGGTGTGGAACACATACCCCCTATGGACAGTGGCAAGGTATAATGCTATCCAATACATACACACACAAGCACAACGGTATTGCTATCTTCCATAATATAGATTCAGGGATTTACTTTTATATGGTATAATAATGCCTAGGATTTCATATCATGTTGGCCATTAGCTACTAGGAATAGTATACACATCAATATTTTCAGTCATTGACATATACTATATTGAGGTGTGAATATACAGCATGGATACAAGAGGGTATTATAATCTGTGATGTGAGCAAATGTATTGATGGCCAATGCTGCCCTTGTATTACATGCTCTTTTATAACAGCTGTAGTACATAGCTCTCCACTTCTTAAAACAAAAACAAATCTGGACAGAGCCAAAAATAATGGTGAGACAAAGTCCCATATATAGGCACACATTTTAAATATTGCTTAGAAAGTTGCTGGAGTAAAAGGTCTTGTGTTATCATGCATTTCCTGAAGGATGCGAAGTCTGAAACTCAAATGCCTGTCATTATTTAATGAATCCAGTATTCACTGATTGCCACAGAAATCCAGACAACCACACATTTTATGAGGAACAAACCAAAATTTGAGGCAAAAATCTAGACATTCTGTGAAAATCTGGACAGTTGAGAGGTATGCTGTAGTAATATGCCTCTTGAGAATTGTTGACATGGTATGTTGCACTTTTATATACATTGTTGTCATAGTAGGGCTTGTGCAGCTGAAGTGGAGCAGATCAACCTTCTTCACAGTACACATTTCGCTATCATAGTGACACGGAGTATGGCACAGGTGTGCATGTGTCTACGTACTATTATTAAATTTTCTGTGACTGACACCAATATTAATTCATATTGATTACATGCTCACATAAGTCTTGTCTCATAGACATGTTGTTATGCTGTGATATACGCAACCAATGTATCATGTTTTGATTCAATTGAAACCTTGTTGCTATTCACAAGGGTTATTGAGGTGGTCAGCAGCACCATTGTGTGAATATTAGCAGTTTTGTCCTGAAACATTCTGCATGAGCCACAAACAACTGATCTTGAATGTGTCCTGATATAGCATCAGGCCATTCAAACACAGCTTGCCCATGAAAAACATATAGGCATATGAATCAGAAGTAAAGAATAAGGTACTTGTGCGCGAAGTGGTTCGACACAAATCTTATGTAAAATAAATCCAAATGTGGCTGAATATCCAAATGCTCAATTAGATTCAACTCAGGTTCAATATAAATCCAAGTTATTTATTATAATCCAACAAACAAGACAAATTGTAATTAATGACAATACTATATAAAGGGTGGATCTACACCACATAATGTAAAGATCTGAGGAAGCTAAACTTTAGTGAAAGCGCTCATCTTCATTCCTGTCTTGTTTGTTGGATTATAATAAATAACTTGGATTTATATTGAACCTGAGTTGAATCTAATTGAGCATTTGGATATTCAGCCACATTTGGATTTATTTTACATAAGATTTGTGTCGAACCACTTCGCGCACAAGTACCTTATTCTTTACTTCTGATTCATTTTATTATTCATGGTACAAGTGCGTTAATCCGTTGGGCTGTTAATTTTACGTTTACATATAGGCATATGTTGTGCAATTGATAAAAGTATATGGCAGTGGTACAGTTCTACAAATGTGTGCATAGTATCAGTGTGTGGAATGTGACGAGTTACCAAGGTTGTATTTCTAGGTCTTTTCACAAATCTTTTATTGCAATAAATGAGAAATAAGAATAAAAAAAACAGCTACCACCAAAAGCAGGTCTCCAGGTCCAAAAAGCCAAAAGAGTCCAGAAGCATACAAACCAAAGAAGGATCAGGGGTAGGCTGTAGATTCCAGTATAAAGATTATGTATTGTAGAACAGACCACAGAATAAAAAGCATAAGCGCTTTCGTAGGTGTGTACCCCACTTTATCAGATATCAATATGTTGCATCTTAACCTTCATTTTATACTCTGAAAGCACTAGTCACATGTTATAAGATAATCACATGACCCAAATATTTAAAGCCATGCATACATATATACGTTATATATCATTGTAATCACTCTCTTATAAAAAATAGCAACAATATATTCAGAATAATTTCATACAAAAATACATATATAAAACTTCATATAAAGAACACACATATAAAAAAAATACATATATAAAAAATTACTTTTCCAATAAGAATAAATGCAAGAAATACACACATAAAATTCATCTAAAGAGGGGCCTTTTCTTTAATATAGGCTTCAGGGGTACATAGTCATTCAGGCCATGCCCACTATCTGCCTTAAGGCTTACAATCCATTTGGCACCAGAGCCTCTGTCTTGTTGTGGACATCGCCGCCCCTGATACATTCATACACCCTCCCTATTACAAGAAATTTAAGAGTATGTTCATTGTCAGTCTCACTAACATGTTTAGATAGTACACTTACTCTGTCCTTTCTATCAATGTGGTACACATATTCCCTACTCCGATCTTTAAACACTCTGTTAGTTTTACCAACATAAAATTTCAAACATTTCAAACAATGGGCAAGATACACTACATATTTGGTGTTACATGAAGCAGAAACATTATAATTATACTGTCTTTTTTTATCTTAATGCATAAACTTGGTACTAATGTCCAAGTAACTACAAAAATTACAATGCCTACACATAGTCAAACCTCCATTTTCTAAGGCATTAGCCTTACTCCTTGGGAAACATAACTTTCTTTTAAGGGAAAGCTCATTCCTGAACAAAAATTGAGGTTGTTGTTCTATAATGTTACTGTCACCCCTATCAGATGTCAGAATTCCCTATTTTTTCCTAACTATGCCCATGTAGATCTGTACATCAGACGAATAATATAAGGGCATCCTGAGCATCCCTTTATTACTAGTGTTACTAGTGACCTGCCTCTTAGAGAAATATGGTTGTGCCACTGAATCTCTGAGTCTGGTTACCTCCTCTGCATTATTCTTCACCATCTGGCCATCATAGCCCCTCTCTATCAATTAATTGATAATACCTTCAGTACATCTCAAGAAGTCAGACTCCCTCCCATTGAGTCTAGAAGCTCTTAAAGCCTGGTTCCTTACCACACTCTTGAAAATATATGGGGGGTGCCTACTGTCATATGATAGTAAACTATTGACATGACATGGTTTCCTGTATTGTTTCATGTGCAGTTTATTATTCTCATCTACCAAAACTGCCACATCCAAAAAATGTATGACCTTGTCAGAGTATGTAAATGTGAACCTTAAAAATGCAGTGCTTTCATTAACATACTTAAGAAATTCAGTTAACTGCTGCGTAGTTCCACTCCACACAATAAAAAGTTCCTCTACAAACCTTTGCTGAAAGGACCTCTTAGCATATATTCAGATGCCCAGACCACCATTACAGCATTGATGTAGCTATTGACACACAAAAAGGTACGCCATTGTTCTGCCAATAAAACACATCCCCAAATTAAAATACATTGCAACATAACACTATCTCAAGCAAATCCTTGATGAGTTTGATCTGTCTGGCTTCAAAATAGAGTATGTCCCAAGAAACCTCTCTATACTATCTATACCCAGATCATTCGGAATTACGGTGAAAAGTGATACTACGTCCATGGTGACCAAGATGTAACTATCCCTATCACTCAGTACTTGCAATGTGTTCAAATAAGTCAGTTAAAAATGTTCAGTATCTCTTAGTACCTGTGGTACCTCATTAAGTAAGGGTCTCTGATTTTTCTCTATATATATATGGAGATGGACTCCATGGACCACCGTCTCCCAGAGACTGTCGGTCTCATTGGTGGACAGATTTTATCTTTGTGAATCTTAGGTAAGCCCTGTAAACAGGGGATAACAGGATGTTCTTTAAGGAATTAATCATATAATTCCTTAGTTATGGAGCCCTCACTCAATAATATATCCAATTTCAATTTAATCTGGTGCACAATTTTGTCAGTCTTTGTAGGAGTAATCTGTGTATAGAAACTAAATCACATAACATGTTAAGCATAGCATGTTCATATTTGCTAGCATCCATGATGACAATAGGCCCACCATTATCAGCAGGCCTAATCACTGTATCCGTATTTTCATGTATGCACTAAGGCCATCCTTTCATTTCTAGTAAGATTATTTTTCCTAAAGCCATTGTTATGTTCTGTATTTCTAACATTTTGTAACCTATACACATCCTGTATACACATTGTTTCGAAAGCATGTATTAATGGATTCACAGGTGGTACATAAGAGCTAGGTTTCTTAAAAACATTCATCTCCCGGTCACTGCCACTAAGCATTATCTTAAGGGTTAAATCCCTGCAAAACTTTTTAATATCAAAAATAACTTCAGTAGTGTCTGAGTACCTACTTGGTATGAAAGAAAGTCCTTGATGCAAAATGTTCATTTCTTCATTTGTAAAGGTATAACTCGATAAGTTCCAGACTAAGTCTTCTTGTGAAAGAAGGCATTTTTTATGTTGCCTGAACCAGTCATCTGCCCTTCATATTTCCTTTTTCTGCCAACTTCTGCTCCTTTCACTGGTTCTGGAAACCAAATCTTTCACTGGTAGGGAAAAGCAAAGTTTCTGTTGTACTGAAGGGTGAACACCAGCAGCATTGTGTTGTATACCTGCCGGTACAGCAGATTCAGCTGACTCATGCACTTGTACTGTTGTAAAAAATATTTTTTATCTTGTTCCTGTTCTGTTCCCTTTTTCACTTGTTAGAGCTGAATTAGCTTGTACAGCTCCATTCAGGATCATGGATTCACTCACAGGAATCTGCATTGTAGTTGTATCCACTTCTGCTTCTTTCTCGGCTGTGCTCTGCCTCAGACGTTCCCCTCTCACCAGCCAGTAGTTCCTGTGGTTTGTCAAACCATTCAGTAGGCCTGCGCGCATGCTCTAAATTTGAGCCGTTGTCTGTAAACCTTGGCCAAGAAAAGACATTGCCAAGTAAAAAATCTTTATGGTCTCTTTCCACTTTCTTCATCTTTATACATAATTTTAATGTTTCTGCTTCATGTAACACCAAACATGCAGTGTATCTTGCCCATTGTTTGAAATGTTTGAAATTCTATGTTGGTAAAACTGACAGTGTTTAAAGATCGGATTAGGGAACATGTGTACAACATTAATAGAAAGGACAGAGTAAGTGCACTATCTAAACATGTTAGTGAGACAGACGATGAACATACTTTTAAATTTCTTGTAATAGGGAGGGTGTATGAAAGTATCAGGGGTGGCGATGTCCACAACAAGACAGAGGCTCTGGAAGCCAAATGGATTGTAAGACTTAAGACAGATAGTGGACATGGCCTGAATGACTATGTACCTCTGAAGCCTATATTAAAAAAAAGGACCCTCTTTAGATTAATTTTATGTGTGTATTTCTTGCATTTATTTTTATTGAAAAAGTCATTTTTTATATATGTATTTTTTATATGTGGGTTCTTTATATGAAGTTTTATATATGTATTTTTTTATGAAATTATTCTGAATATATTGCTGCTACTTTTATAAAAGAGTGAGTACAATTATATATAAGGTATATATGCATGTATGGCTTTAAATATTTGTGTCATGTGATTATTTTATAGCATGTGACTAGTGCTTTCAGAGTATAAAATGAAGGTTAAGAGGCAACATATTTACATCTGATGAAGTGGTGTACACACCTATGAAAGCACTTATGTTTTTTGTTCTGTGATCTGTTCTACAATAAATAATCTTTATACTGGAATCTACAGCCTACTCCTGGTCCTTCTTTGGTTAATAAATGTGAAATGTTAAATGGAATGCACAACTAAGCACAGATCTACATGTTGATGACACCAGACGTACCCAACTAGAGGAAATAGACAATCTGCTAGCTGACAGTTTATCTCACACATCACCCCCTGTCAGCACCAGCCATCAGCCAAAGTATAAATGCAAACATTACTCAGTTTGTATTCTATGGAGACAGCTTATCTATACACTGTCAATGATTAATAATACAGAATCAATGGGCCCTGACAACATCACAGGTTGCCTATAGCATGATTTAAAACATGGACCTACCAGACACAGTTGGATCCATACTTCAACACATCCTCCAGACAGCCTATTTTCACATAGAAGGGTGTACATCAACATGCATTCTTCTGTTGGGGGGGGGCAACACCTGATGCATGCATGTATAGACCCATCGTAACTCTCCTCATCTGTGAAGTAGACCAACAAGTCATCATGGACCTTTCTTAAAAGGAAACAGATAAAATCTCAACTGTGTGCGAAAGACGTGTGATTTGGTCAGGCTACATCATGTCTGTTACATGTGTTCAATGTTCTCAAGAAGGTAAACAAGGAAATGAGTGATGACAAAACTATTATCGTGCATCACTTGACATAGCTAAGTCATTTGGCATAAATCATCACTGAGGTATTACTGAGAATCTGTCACAGTAGCCATACACAACTATATTGCCAAGTGGGTAGAACATTGGATCACATATGTGACAGATAAATATGTTGAAGTGTGTGAAGTGACCTATACATAGAGTCCAGTGATTAGGTCTGTACCTCAGAGCTCTGTACTAGGCCCTTTTCTGTTCATTTAAGTTTCAGATGTCAATAATAACTTATACATCCTTTGATGAACCAGCTTTGTGGAGGACTGCAGATTGTGGACAACCATTGAATCCTAGTATGGTATTGGTATAATACAGACAGTATCAACATACACAAAGGGCTGTTGCCACAGCTGTATAAACAAATTACATGAACAAAAATCATGGGAGGATTAGTTACATTATAAAAGCAAATACACAAGCTAATTATAATATAGACATCACACCCCTATGAGCAAACCAAGTCGTATGCACCTGTGTCCTCAGGTAGATGGTATGTGGAAGATCCATCACCATGTGTCCACAGTGTTGACTACCTCTTTGTATATAACACAACTCCTGAGTATGTGCAGGACATCCACATCAAAGGGCATTATATTTCCATAGTTCACAGGCTTCATCACACCAATAACTGAGTACAACGCACCCGTTTTTATGTACCTCACAACACATCTTCCAAGGACGAGTTACTCAAGTGTACCACATTTGCCACTCTGAGCTCCCACACATCTTATTGGGCATACCTAAGTATTTGTTTTGCTGGATAAACATTAACATTTGATGGTGTGGAGTCCCCATCTACATGTTATACAAAATGCATGGGCGATATGTGCTTCTGTGATGCACATAGTACATACATTGCTGTTTGACAATATTGATGACATGGGTTAAATTTGTGATAGTGCCATATATATGCCATGCACACCTGGCACCCAGCCAGGATTGCTCAGAATTTTACATACAGGTATAGCAGTGTCCCTGCTAACACCTCCAGTAGATGTTAAAGTTTGAGAAAGGTGTGCTTAATTCCCCCTCATAGATTGCTGACAAATCGTAATAGTTGTACAAGTATGTTCAGAACCAACTATGATCACTCACAATCACATGTTATGTCAAAGACATGGTATTACTGGTGGTATTATTCTGATATTATGCATGATTATGCATGACTCTGTCCACTGTTGTCCATTAGCCTATTACTACATGTCCCACTTGGTTGAGTTCTGTGCTGACATTACATTCATATTCAAGTGATTCATTATGCACAGCTTTGCAATATGCACCTAACCCCTATTGTATATACTTTCCGAGATGCATGTCCTCTCTTTTGTTCATGTCAGGATGCTTGTATCACAAGGATTCTTCTCCATTGATATATCACCTTGTGTGACAGTCACAAAATATAACAGTAACTGTGCAGTGCATGTTGATATGAGATTTATGTTCATGCTACAGCTGCCTTCATCTGCTGTACATTACCATGTTTCACCTGTTCACTTCTCCTGTGTGCATTCCTAAAATTGTACCCTTTTCAATACACACAATTCCCCATTTATTTATAATGCAGTCTATGCACCCTTACTGATCATTTAGACAGCTTTTATTCAGTATGTCCAAAACAGGTTTCCACAATAGTCTGCACTGTATGCACTTTCATGTACTGTGTTGGAATTATATACATTGCTTTATTCAGGTTTACATGTCTGCTGCTGTCCTTGTTGCTTACATGGTTTCCTGGCTGGAAACACTGTTGCTGGCCACAAAACTACACTTGTTTATATTTAAACATGGTGCACAGCATGCATACATAATTAGCACTGCTGCTCACCACACACACGCATAAACTCTACGTAAGTTTTACATTAAGCCTACGCAGAGTTTATTGAATCCTCAGGTGTTTGTATAAATTCAGCAATCTATTGATGATAGTAATTTCTAAACAAGTCTATTATTTAATGTGGTTCCCTATTAGAAGTCCGAAAACACATTCTTTCAAATGTGTCTTGGTCGAATTCAAAAGCCTGAAACAGCAAAATATGGAAGCGTCTTTTAAATTAATTCTTTCCCTGGGAAAGAATTTGCTTGGCCGCTTCATTACTTTGCCATTTTCGGCACTGTAGTGTGGTCTTGGAGTTGGTATATTTAACTACAGGGGGTGTGGAGCACGAAGCCGCTCACTTAATGTAATGTTTAAAGTGTTTTTTTTTTTTTTTTGTTGGAACAGTGATTTTTTTCCCCTAGGAAAAAAAAATGCTGTTCTGACAGTTTGAAATTGTAAGCTTCCTCTTACATAGGGTCGATTAATCACCGTTCACTTTTTTAAGCATTTGGTGATCGAATATAGACCCATTTAATGTAGACAAGCTTAACTACTGCCATTGATTTTAATGAATTCCTTGATTTAGGATCTACAGTCCAATCTTCATGTTTTTACTTTGGAAATTGGTAACAAAAAAAAATAGAAATTGCCAGAGAAAAATGGGCACTTAAAAGTGTGAACTATGCAGATGCATTTACCTGTTCCTGGTATTTTAACACATGGAGTATTAGTAAGAAAAATTCTTAAATATCATACATTACAATTCCAAAAACCTATTCAGATGAAATTAGAAATATAAGCATTTCAATGTAATTAAATTTGTAGAGCTGTAATAAATTAAATCCATAACATTAATATTAGCAATCATAAGAAGCAATCTAATTTGGAAACAGGATCAATAAAACATTTTTATGAATTTTTAAAAGTTAGTCAACCAAATGGATTATGAAAATTGAAACATCTAGGTTGTACCTTAAAGGACTGATCTCATCAGATGCACAAGGACTGTACCATACTGCTTAGAGTATAATTAATTTCAAGACTTCAAATAAAGCAAACAGCTTATGACCCTGGAACATTACAAGAGAGAAACAAAACAGAAAAAAATAACCAAGTAAGCATATTCTAAATGGTTTGTTTTATTATAACAATAAAATATTATATACAGTTACTGAAAGATCCATTGAAGACAGCAAAAAATACCATTATTAATTATAAATTAATTTTCTGATTAGCTATGAATTTAAAAAGAAGAAATACTTTTCAACTGCATTTTTAGTTTAACTCCAAACAATGCACAGAATGTAAGTTTAAGTATTGTATTGTGTATTAAATCTTCACTAATCTAGGGCCAAGATGTACCTTTAAAAGATCCAAGGGTGAAACAGACCCCTGGATTCTGCAAGACCTGCACGAGTGCAGGACTAGTGCAGGAGCTTTAGCAGGCAATATGTCTGCCGTGCGATCCAGGAATAACCTGTAGGGGCATGCATGAGCACTCCTGCACTAGTCCTGCACGGACTCAGCCCATGTATGCAAATTGCCCCATTTGCAGGAGAAATCCATGCAAATGAGGTGAATTTGCCATCCAGGAAGCTGGAAACCGGCTATGCATGACTAGTGTAATCTGCAGAAATGTACTCTGCCAGTAACAGAGTACATTTCTGCAAATTACAAAAGAGAGCCATGACAGCTCCAAATAAAGGGTGGATATTATGTATAAAGCACGCCAATGGCCAACTATAAGGCCATTGGCATGGAAAACACTTGCAAAAAAAAAAATCAACTTTTATTTATTTATTTATTTTTTTTCTCAATAAACATTTTTTATTGTTTTTCACAACCATATTACAAATTCACACACTATGTACAATATTTACAAAATGCTTCCATAGGTTAACTTCACATTATATGTCAATCTCATATATTGGTCATAATTACAGTACTAATAATCAAAAAAAAGGGGAAAAAAAAAGAGAGAAAGAAAAAAAAAAGAAAACCCAGAATAACAAATCAAGCCAACGAACTGTATTGTCTCTACCTCTTATATCTAATCTAAGATTGATTTTACATTGTACTCTAAGTCCCGAGAAAAAGTGGATAGGCACCTCTACGCCAACACAATATTGAAAATTTGCTCCCATATTTTTATATTGTTGATATTTTTCTTATGGTCGCTTATTAAGAGTTTATGCGCTAAGATATGTTGTATAGCCATCAATCTGAAATTTCCCCACGATATCTGGTCTGGGTTCAACCAATTTTTGGCTATGTATAATTTCATTAATAAACAAATATTCATAATTACGATCCTTATTGATTTTCCTAGACTCTCCGGGGCACTATGAAGAATCATAAACTCCCAAGAGAGTGTTGAGTTTTGGTAGCCCATTTTTTGTAACTGTAACTTGAGTGAATTCCACAATTTATAAATACACTTGCAACTCCAGAACATGTGAAGCAAATCCGCTATTTGATCTAAGCAATGTGGGCATTTAGGTGAATTCTTCGGATCAAATTTGTGAAGAGTGAGACGAGTATAATATGTGTTGTTGAAAATCATCAACTGCGTAAAAATCAATTTTTGCAGGGATACAGACTTTAATGTTGTACTGAATGCTTCCAATATCTTATTGTCATCTGACAATATCAATTTCTCCCTCCAGTAACTTGATAAAAGAATGTGTTTGTTGTACTTCCTCTCTTTTATCAGTTTATATGCTGCGGTTATATATTTTCTATCCTGCAACAGGGCTTCCCACAGATTACGAGAAGTGATTAAGTCCTCCTCTTTCATTTCAAAGTTATTAAAATAGTTTATTGCTAAGTCCTTCAACTGTCTTACTATGATTAAATAGGAAATAGGAATTTCCATTTCTTTTAGAATATCATGTACTACTACCCCTAGAAAAGGATATAAATCAAGTACAGTTAATTCCTTAATTAAGGGGAATTTCTTTAAATCTATCAGTTGACTACCAATTGTTAAGTTAGGGTTCCCATGAAACGGTTGGAATACCATCATATATTTTAATAAGTTTAAGGAAGCAAAAAGAGTTTGAATTGCCGTTACATAACTCTTTATGTGTTCCATTAACTTATATTTACTCATTGTTCGATCATTTAGAAAGGGTAAAGCTTTAACATTGACCCCCACTTGACTTATATACTTATACATTAGGAGCACCCATTTGGGTGTCCATTTTCTACTACTACTATCAAAGTATGACGTCTTTAAGATCCTATTGGCCTGAATCACTAAATAGTAAATTTAAAAATCCGGCAATTCCAACCCCCCCCTTATTTTTTGGAACCATCAATTTTTCATATGATATTCTCGTCTTCCTGGGTTCCCACAGAAATCTCCCCAATCCTATATGAAACCGTTTGAAAAATGTTTTCGTAATTCTGAAATGTGCAGCTCTAAAAATATATAACATTCTGGGAAGAACATTCATTCTTATAATTGCTGCTCTTGCCATCAGTGGTAACTTCAAATTATTCCATCTCTCTAGATCCAATGTTATTTGATCTGCAGTTGATTTTACATTGTTTATAAAAAAATCCCTATTTTCAATGGAGAATGTAATCCCCAGATATTTTATCCTTTCTTCCGTCGTTACTTGTCCTATCAATGGTAGCATTGAAAAAGGTGTGGGTGTCTTTAACGGAAATATTTTAGATCTTTTAAAGTTTAGCTTGTAGTTGGAAATTCTCTCAAAGATTCTTATTGCAGCAAATATTTTTTCAGTATCGGAAACAGGTGTGGTACAATATATGTTTAAATCATCTGCGAAGGCAGCCAACCCAACCTTTATCCCATACAGAACTGGAGAATTATAGAATAGATTTTGCTTAAGGTGTAGAAATAAGGGCTCCAAGTACAGATTAAATAAGATGGGAGATAATGGGCAGCCCTGACGGGTACCATTTTTGATTTGTATCCTATTCGAGCATTCGTGATTTATAAATAAATTTGTATATGCATTATTGTATAGTACTCTTAACGTTGAAATAAATTCCTGGGGTATATTAAAATATGGTAATATGTCAAATAAATAAACCAAATTAACCCTATCAAATGCTTTCTGAGCATCAATTATTAGGGCATACAAATTCAGGTTTTTGTGTTTCGCATAAGAGATTAAGGTCTGAAGCGTTAAGGTATTGTTCGTGGTCTGTCTCCCATCCATAAACCCCGCCTGTTCCTCTGATATAATTAAGTTTATTACCTTTTTCAGTCTACTCGCCAGAATAGATGTCATGATTTTCATGTCGATATTCAAAAGAGATATGGGCCTGTAATTATCAGGATTTTTGGGATCACCTTTCTCCTTCAATATGAGAACTGTCCTTGAAGCATTAAAATGAGGATCATTAATTCCATTCCACATAATATAATTAAAAGTCTGAGCCAATACATTGCTCAAACTCTCACTAAAGGATTTGTAAAATTCTGATGTCAAACCATCTGGCCCTGGGGCTTTATGAGGCTTTAATTTCTTGATTGTCTCTAACACCTCCTCGACTTCAACCGGTTTAATTAAATTTCTATGAAAATCCTTATCAATATTAGGGAAAGTGATTTTCTGTAGAAAATCTTTTCTTTCTTTATCTTGCAAGAGTGTCTGCTGCTCTCCATAAATCTGATTAAAAATTTTTTCAAAGGTCTTCATGATATCTGCCTTGTCAGTATATGTAGTATTGTTATAGTGTATTTCAGAAATTAACCGTGTTGATTTTGTCTGGTTGATAATACGAGCTAAAGCTTTCGAAGGGGTTTGAATATGGTTTGCATATTTTACTAAATTTCTTTGTTCATAAAGTGACAAAATTCTATTATGAAGTAGAAACAGTTCTTTCTGACACCTAAATAACTCAGTTTCCGTCTGTTTGTTATAGTTCCTCATCAGATCTTGATCCAATACTTGAATTTTAGTTTCTAAATCTAATTGAGATTTATTTTGCAATTTTTTATAATAAGTAGCTTTTTGAATAAATAATCCTCTTAACTGCGTTTTAATTGTAGCCCATTCTATATCTATCAGGTGTCTATTTTGGGAAATATTGTATCGTAATTGTTTAAGAATCTCCTTAACTTCCATTAATATATCCTCCTTGGTTAATAAGTATGGATTCAAGGACCAATTATACCCTCTATTTATTTTTTTTTAACCAATCTCAGCAGATATGGCAGTGGTGCGCAAATGAGATTGGGAGGAAAATAAGAAAAAATACCTTAAATAAGCATTCTAACCAAAATCACTATTCTGCCATTAAACTCAATGGCAGGCAGAAGACAACATGGCCAGTGAATAGTGATTGCTAAGGGGGGATGCTCAGTGTGGGACATGTAGCTATGCATTAGCAGACAATCCTATGCAAATGAGGGGAATGATAGTGAATCCCAGATTTCCCCTGCATGCTAGGCAGCTCCCAACAGTGTAAGAGCAGGAATAGCTTGGTGCAAGCCTAGGTGTTAGCTGACATCATAGGGGGTGTTTCAGGCATACTGTAAGTGGATTGGAGCCCTGTGGCTCGGGTTTGCTCCTAACTTAGCACAGCTAAGCAAGGGGGTGTGTCTGAGGCTGCCTAACACTCTTTAAATTGCCTAAGTAAACCAGGAAATAGCAACTCTTTGCACATTTGAGCACTGTGTTTGTGTGGTGCACCTCTGGGCTTAAAGAGGAAGGCAATCGAAAGGTAAAAGAGCAGTAAGAAGGTAATCTAAGAGAACTAGCATAGCTGGCAGGTGAAATGCATCAGAATCAGACAATTACACAGGCAGCAGACCAGCCCAGCCCAGAACACTACTATAAACCATGCAAAGACCTTTCCCTCTGGTTTTTCCCATACTCTACACCACCAATATATACAAGCGGGGAAGTTTTAACAAAGAAAACTACAAAATGATAGCGGCTGCAATAGCTATCATACAGCAACATGTGGAAGAGGCTGAGAGTGGTGAGGATGTGAATGTTGTCGACCAACCCAACGTGAGGAGACGGAGAAGAGTGTACATACTCAGGGTAACCTTCCGGGGGCTACATGAGCTGGAGATAGTGGAGCGCTATACGGTGGACAGGGACCTCTTACAGCAAACTGCTGAGCTGTGCCGGCCACACCTGACACAAAGAACTAACATAGTGGAACCCATCCCAGTGGATACCAAGGTATGTGTAGGCTTAAGAATACTAGCTACAGGCACCTTCCACAAGCCAACTGGGGATATGGTGGGGATCTCACTGGCATCAGCATCTAGGGTACTCCACCAGTTCCTGGATGCTATGTCAGCAGATGCCAGTGAGCACGTATATTTCCTCAATACCGTGAGGCACTGGCCAGCAATATGCAACTTTTCCACCAAATAGCAGATTACCCTGAGGTAGAGGGTGCTATAGACTGCACACACATATGCATCAAAGCACCACCCAATGAGTGGGGTAGGGTCTATATCAATCGCAAGGGCTTCCACTCCATCAAATGCCAGGTCGTGTGTGATGCCCCAGGGCATAATAATGAGTGTGTGTACTGGCTGCCCTGGAAGCTATCATGATTCCCACATCTGGCATCTGATGCAGCTGTACCAGAGATTTGACAATGGGGACATCCCTTACGGTCACCTAGTGGGTGATGCTGCTTACACACTGGAGCCATGGCTGATGACACCCATCAGAAATGCACACACACCCGAACAAGAACTCCATAATGAGGCACATGCACAGACCAGAATTATAATAGAGCATGTGTTTGGGATGCTCAAGTCATGGTTCAGGTGCCTGGACACATCCGGTGGAGCCTTGCAGTACTCACCAGCTATACGTACCCAAATTGTCATCGTACGTGCCATGCTACACAATATGATTCTGTGGAAACAGCTGCAGCAGGAACAGAATGGGGCAGGGCCACACAGCCCTCCACCATTGCCAAGGCCTGCACAGACACAGAGTGACTCAGAGGAGGAACAACCTGAGCCTGCCCCAGTAGGCAGAAGAAGACATGTCCAGTATGCCATGGCCTTGGCAAAGAGGCAATGCATAGCACATACACTGACACAGGTGGGACCGAGGGAATGACACCTCTGCCTCGCACATACAGTAAAAGGGATGCCAAACATGACACTACCTGCGCTCAACCATGTGTAGAGAGTGTACTTTGTGCATCTGACATACACAGCCCTGCAGCACCACCTTCAATACTGGGACACCCATAAGGTAAGTCACTCAACCTATCAACTGCCGAATGGAGTAGAAAGTGTTGTTACTTGTATTAATGGTATGGATGTGAGCATGCAACGGAATCGGGTGGCGAATGGTATGCCAGCATATAGTAGACACCTATAGTGGCACCTTAAGATTTGTAACAAATACTGGTGTCACCATAGTAGCCAGTACTACACAGAGTGACAAAACCCACTGCAGGAAATGTGTTGGGCCACATGTGTCCATATGACTCACACATGCCAGTCAGGGAGGTTCACATACCCAACAACAGTCTCAAACAGCAGGACAGGTGTAAACAAACACAAACAAAGGCTGTGCTATGGCCTCTGAATGATGCCTATGGGTAACCCCCCCAGGCCTACACAGACAGATTACAACAGGTCAGGCAGTGGGATGTTAGTTCTGAAGGGTAGGAAGTCAGAAACTAATATGTAGGTCAATCAAAGCTAAGACCTGTAGTACACTGATATGCCTCTAGTCAGCATGATAGGTTAGAATACAGAATGAAATGGAGTACCTGACATACCAGTACAGTCATAGCAAATGCGTACAAGTGTCAGGTGTGCCCCCCAAATCCTGTGCAGAAATGTAGAAACAGTCTGGTGTGCCTTCCCCAATCCTGTGAAGAAATGTAGAAATAATCAGATATGCTCCCCAAATCCTGTGTAGAAATGTAGAAACAGTCTGGTGTGCCCCCCCCATCCTGTGAAGAAATGTAGAAATAATCAGGTGAGCTCCCCCAATCCTGTGTAAGACATGTAGAAACAGACAGGTGTGCCCCCTCCCTCAGTCCTGCGTAGAAATGTAGTAACAGTCAGGAGTGCCCCCTCCCCTAATCCTGTGTAGGAATGTAGAAAGAGTCAGGTTTGCTTCCCAATCCCAACTTAGAAATGTAGTAATAGTCAGGTGTGCCCCCTCAAATCTAATTAGAAATGTAGTAACTGTCTGGTGTGCCCCCCCAATCCGATGTACATACATATTAACACTCAGGTGTGCCCCCCCCCACAAACCTATGTAGAAATGTAGTAACACGTATGTGTAGGTATAATAACAGTGGAGCACAGATGCTCAGAGGTGGCCAAGGTAGCAGGATAGGTTGTAGCACTTGCACAATATGCAGGTATGTGTGTTGGGTTGGTGTGTGTTTCATATTGTGTGAGAGTGGTCAGTGTGTATGCATGTTGAGGTAAGACCTGGTGGCCACTGCCCACTACTACTGATGACAGGGACAAGTCCTCACAACTGCAGTGCCAAAGACAATTCCCACTGTTATAATACATGCTAGCAGTAAGCCATTGTAAATGTATGGTGGTAATATGAGTCACCATCTGAAAGACTGACATGGCATGGCTGTTGGGCTTGATATACAAACAGTACACAGGGAAAAGTACCCCAGATATACAGTATATGTTGTGTCACTGTGAAATGGAGACACCCTTGGAATTGTACATACAGGTATGCATCACATTATCTGGTCCTGTAGTAGGGGATACCGGTGTCATGTGCCTGAACATGTGCAGATCACAAAGGAGATAGGACTGATGTATTGGGAAACAGCTGATGTACCTGCACATGCCAGCATAACTGGAATGCCCCATGCATATCTGTGTGTCAGATGTAAGTAGTGTCCATAGCACACATGCACACAGCTCACTCAAACACCACCTACAGGTACCTCTCTGGTTATATCCCTGCTGTGGGGAATGGGTACAATATGACCCCACCTATATATGGCAATAGCGAAGGAATACAGCATGCAGTGCAGGTGTCCCATGAAGGTGTGTCTCTAGCCATAGGTAACACCCTGCCAGCATCCACACCACCTTATCAAAACTGATAGAAGGTATTGGCATGAACACCTAGCACAGCTACCCAATCACCCGTGGGGAATATACTGTATGGCGGTCTGAGACTGTATGACTGACAGAATGCAATAGGCTGCCACATCTGGCCCGCAGTAACACCTAATGGCTTAAAGGCCTCTGCTAAAGGCCTGTGTCTCACACGTACTGCCAATGCATGTTATGTCATGGACACCCAAATAACAACATAACACACTCCACATAAGCCATATGCAAGGCCATGTGGACAAACCACAGTAACATGTACACCATGTCCCACTACATGAACTGTGGACCAACACCAACACACAGCTGTGATGAGGTGATAACCTTAGGGAAAGTGTCAGAGAATGTATGCATAATCTATGGAAGAGGATAGAATAACAGAGGGGGTGGGAGCATGGGCAGCATGGAATGTGCAAGGTCTGACACAAAGCTGTGTGCACACACTATCCCTGGCTGCAAACCCATAAATGGGTGGCTACATACCTGCCTGTACACCACAATAGGGGTAATGTCCTGACTCATAGCCCCTGCCTCTGGGTAACCTGTGCGAATCTGTACAGCAGTGAGGTACTGCCACAGCAAGATAAGGCCATAATGTCATGTTGATGGATGTACACATATGGGATCCTTTGCCAGCACTGTACCAAGGTGCTGAACCAGAAAAACAGACCCAGCAGCAAGTGTCTGCAGCTCCCCCTCCAGAATGGCATAACTTACCATGAATATGTAGGTGTCTGCCCACAATACCGGAGACAGCTGCAGTCACCCTTGTCTCCAAGACATCACTGTGAGCAAGAATGTCACAGTGTATAACAGTACACATGTCTGAATATCTCTGCTAACAGCAGTACCATGCAGCTGAAGCAGCACAGACACAATCACCTACAGTATACACTATACCCTGCACAGTTTGTCCCCATATTGCCAAATTATCGACGGATACCCTGTAGAAACAGTTTGCTACTGCTAGGTGTACAACACAAAGGTCTGCACTGGAGTACAAACTACCTGGAATGGCTCCACACATTCAATACAGAAGGGCATAGTGGGCATGCTCACACACGTACAGAAATGAAGGCAATGTCAGACAACAACATACTGAAACATACTGTGCATGCTCACACACATAAACAAATGAAACCCATGTCTGCAAACAACAGTGGACCATACATATCTGGCAGTTGCAGATGTTAGTGCATACACTCCTCAGTATGCACCAGTCATGTTTTGCACACACAGTAGATAGGAATACAGACATATATCCAAGGACAACACACTATAATAAGCCAAAATTAGACGTACATAGATGTGTGGAAGAGAGTGATTGTGACAAGGAGCCATCTATTATGAGGCCTGTCCCACCCAGCACACAGCCAAATGGCTACAACCACATGAGGTGTAAATGTCACTCACTGTAGACATTAGCCACCGGTATCCATCAGCATTACAGACTATGTGGTGCAAGTGCTAGCTGTGCAACATGACTGTACAAAGAAGTAGTCATCTAGCAGCTGTATACATGTACCTGTGGAATACAACCCTGTGTTTGCCCGCATATGGTGTGTCAACCTCTAGATGAATGGGTTATGGCTGATGCACACACACTGCCCTCCCCATAGCCCTACTATGACAAGCCTGCTGGTGTAGCCCAGTAATCTTCATGGCACATCCTATAACTGCTTACTGCTGTAATGTAATAAACTAGTTAGGTAGGAGTTCTAATCCCAGACATGGCAACTGTGTGTGTGTGTGTGTGTGTGTGTGTGTGTGTGTGTGTGTGTGTGTGTGTGTGTGTGTGCGTGTGTGTGTGTGTGTGTGTGTGTGTCTGTGTAGAAAACAATGATTTTTCGGCTAGTCACACTCACTACAATTCATGTGTGTGCATACGTGTGTGTGTGTGTGTGTGTGTGTGTGTGTGTGTGTGTGTGTGTGTGTGTGTGTGTGTGTGTGTGTGCATGTGTGTGCGTGTGTCTGTGTTTGTCATTTGTATTATGTGTGGAGGTGGCTGTGAGTGTGTAACAACTGGACTCATTGTGGAGGGGTTTTGAAAATGTCTTATATGGTGGCCCTAGTATATGTCACAATGTCAACCATACAGGGATAACAGATGTGAAATAGCCAAGAGGCTGGGGTGCAAATCCATACCCTTACATGTGACATCAAGGCCAGGTGAACAAAGTTAGCAACCCATGTATTACCCAGAGAAAACTTTCAACCCATGTTTCACACACACACACACACACACACACACACACACACACACACACACACACACACATTTGCCTAGGCAACAACCACTATGTTGGTAGTACCCTGCATATTGCCCACTGATGGTAACCATGTTGTGATTGCAGTGGGCTACAAAGGGCATGGCACCATGTCCATCAGTCCAATATGCACATACATGCAGACAGTGCACCTTCCCTATGTTCCCACTGGAAACCTGCAACACCTGTCAATTGTGACCCACAAAGGACATACCATGCCTGAAACACATGTCCTGTATGGACAGATGCCACTGACACCAGGGAATACCTGTATCATGCTATCAATGTAGTTGCAGGGTCAACCTGCTGTCCATTAACAGCTCCCGCCATGTGAGGCCAGGACTGGCACATCTGATGACAATCTGTGTACACAACATGGGCCAGACATCCCAGATACAGTTCCACATGTCACTGTACATGCATGTGGGAGGTGTGCACATCCCAGACACTGTCCATGTCATGGATTATGGAACACATACATGGCAAGCAATGCACAGCAATGGCCACATGCAATAGTTAGCCAGGTGACTGGATGGTGAAGACAATACCCACCTGTGTGGGCAAATCCAGACATTACACCCCTGAGCCACACTGCAGACCATTGTCATGTGGCCTGATGCCAAGGTATACCCATCACCTAGCCTTGTATAACCTTCTGGCACAGTCGATCGCTACTCACCCATGAAGCAATGCAGCCATGCATGTCAGTACTTGCACTCCTTGTCTGTGTGTGTGGTGTATGATGCCTATGACCTCATTCACATTCACTACAACCCCCATTGGCATACTGAATAATGCTGTCTGATGTCAGATACCTCCATATACCCTTTGCCCATATAACCTCCGTATAACCCCTGCGGTGCATGTCATACCTGCTCAGTACTGTGTTGTGGCAATCTAAGTAGTGATGAGTTGTATTCCTGACCCTGCCAAATGTGTCAATGTGTGTGGTTCCCTGTCAGAGTGTGGCTGTATTGACGCTGACACCTGTTTTCCAGCAACACATACCTGGTATGATATGTGGACAAATGTCATTTGTGAGTACCTGATGTCTGATGCACAGCTTTCAACATCAGCGGACCATGTATGACCAATCCAATACTCTTACACTGACAACCAGATCAGAGCATACCATGGCTATGGGGGGTGTACACACCCTTATTGATATGACACACCCATCCTTGATCTGTCATGGGACCACATCACTGTATATCTTAGCAGTACATGAGCCTGATATGTGGCGTATGTCCTGTACTTTCACATGCAGTGTCTACAGAATGTGTTAGGTCTGCAGATGCTGACCACAATACATACACACTGTGTGGACATATGTGTGCATACTCTTATCATGATGGTTTGTCGCACCTCTTGTTGTGTGTACTACAGCAGTCACTACTCCTGACAGGGGTATACCAGCATGGGCCATCTGCATTTGCCAGTGTATGTTCAGTCTGCCCTACACATGTCCCCTTATTCTGTATGATTGCAAGGTCTACTCATGTGCACATCCCTTGGTGTTCATACACTGCCATCACTATTGCTGTGGGGGTAGGATTACAGCTACCACAGGTACTGAACCTGACTATGTGCAGATACAGCCATTCTTAGCATCCTTAGGATCCCTGCTGCAGTGCACTGGTGTGTCATGCTGACACCCCTTCACCCTCCTTCAGCCTTTTTGCAGATGCATGACAAGTAAGCCCTACACATGTGTGTACTTTGCAGTGTCCCATACACTGAATACCACATGTTACAGCCTAGTCTCAGCTGATAATGTGGACCACTGAAATGCCTTATGCCATAGTGTATCTCTGCAGCAGTTGCCATTGTCCTACAGGTATATACACTGGTGTTGCACTGTATATGGGTGTTTTTCCAAACATGTCCTTACTGTAGGCCATGTCTCCCACCATTATGTTACTCCCTGTGGACACATTCTGTAATGACAGGATGTTAGTTATCATGCAGGTGTCTGACATACCCTTCTTGTACCCCATCATGGTCAGCCCTGTGATGCTGTGCATTTCACAGCAACAATACGTGCACATGTACAGCATGCATTCTGGGTTGGTGTGTTAGATGTGTGCATGGCATATACCATAGCCATTACATGCCCATGTATTGGCAAGCATCTACATAAACCATACTCACCAGCCACAGGCTGTTGTCTTGGTGGTATCCCAGAGTTACCTACATAAGAGGGTGAGAGATGCAAAGTCAGTGGCCACAACTGTGGCAGTGCTACAGGGTGGGTGCAGTATTACAATACATCAACAGTAAATTTCCAGAATACTACCACATATGGACATCTGTTTATCACTACTATGCAGCAACAAAATATATCTATGACATGTCAGATACACATGATCTACCTGTACCTATGCGGATGTATATGCAACAGTGGTCTATGGATGTGCCCTGTGGCCTTACCTGCATGCTCCTCAGCCAGTGTGTGGGTGGCACCCACCTCAAAAAAAGTGTCTGGCGATTGGTGTGTGGCCGGACGGGCAGGTGCCACGTGGCTGGCCAGGAGCTCCTCCACGTGTGGGGGGGGTGGATGGCATGGCCCCCCCTTGTGGCAAGATGATCCCCCCGGACTGCAGTAGCATGCCGATGGGCATTGTGAATCAGGTCAGAACAATGATGCCAGACCTGCTCATAACTGTGGTTGTGCAGTCTGACATCATTGACCTCAGTTTGTTCCACAGGGTGGTCCTCTCCTGCCGATCATGGCAGCCCGGCCAAACAAGGTTGCATAGTGATGAATTAGTCCATCCAGCAGGATGTCATTTTCCACTGCTGAGTAGGCTGGCAGCCTTGCATGAGACATCTTGCCTGAAAGACATAAAGACGGACACAGGTGTGAGCAGGTCATGCAGCAAGGTTACCAAAGTTCTTAATACACATCACTGTCACCCCACCCCCTGCCATATCAGTGACAACAAACTGTACACACATGTCAATAGGTATGGCTACAGCATACCTACTAGTGGGCAGATATTGTACTGTGCCATGCTTTGTGCAATGTGTTTATAGTCATGCTCCCTGTGTGGACACTATCATTGCTGGCCTGATACATGCTATTCACCTGCATGCCATTGTTAGGGCCACAATGGTTCCAAATATGCCTGTGGTATGCCTGCTATGTGTGTGCTGCACATCTGACATAATGTGTTATTGCGGTTATCTATGTATGCTGTTGGGCATGTTCTGGGATTGTGTAGACTATTACTACCAACATATGTTCTATAACAGTGACACAATGGCATGTATATGTACTATTGTCAGGCAGAACCACCTCTCCAAAATCATTTGCCCATGTTACCCGGCCACATCACATGTGTGTCCCACCCTGGGGCATCCTCATGGACTGTTCCAACAATACTGTAAGGTGGAACCAACCCAGGGGATGTTGTCCACCCCGGGGGGCACACACAGAGATGTTCCTGTCCCCTGTGGTCATGTCCAGGGTCTGTTCCATAACAGGCTCCACAGACACATGTGGGATGTGATACATCACTCTGAGGCACCCAGTACACATTCACAGGGCCAACATACTCCTCCTGCTCAGCCTCCAGGCCAGGCACCTTCAGGATGTGGACTGATGTTGTGAGTAGCAGTAGGTGGGAGGCTTGTTCCCATTGTGTCCATATTGGGGCCCATGGGGCATCCACATCACAGGCCACACACACCATCCTGGGTGTTTACCCACCACATGTGTCACATACCACCCCTGTATTCTGTCCTCTATACCTACCAACCCTGACCACCTCCACAACTACACCTGCCATACTTCCCCATATTCCCATTCCATAATTCACAAACAAGGGCAATGTGGTCCCAACAAGGGGTTCACATGTGACATACCCATCCATGTTGCACACACTGACATCTGTAGATATCTGTGTGTATTGCTCTGTGTGCTGTTTCCTTGCACATAGCATGCAGCACTGTGGTAGTAATATAGGGGACATGTATTTACATACATATATGTTTGTGTGTGTGTTTGTATATATGTAGACATGTGCATATAGGTATATATATATATATATATATATATATATGTGTGTGTGTGTGTGTGTGTGTGTGTGTGTGTGTGTGTGTAGATATATGTGATGTATATATGTGCTCATATATATGTCTACACATGGGTATCTGCATATTTGTGGACATACATATGCATACCTATATGTGGGGCACATTCAGACATCAGGTCCACAATCTCACAACACCTTCCTGCACAGCTGTACTGTTCTGCCTTGCTATAACACAGACAGGTGCCACATATGGACACAGCCTGACATTAGGAGGGTATACTAGGGCCAGATTGCAGGTAACCCTATTACACACCAATGGCATTCCTGTATGCTACAATACAGATTAACCTGGGTATCCTTCAAGGGGTGGGCTGTGGATCCCACGTGTCCATCATAATGGCATTACTTCCACAACCAGCAATTGGCCACATAATATACATACTTCCCATAACACAACACACACTATGATGGGTTACATTTTATCAGTCAGTGCTGCTCTTCATGATTGTGGGGTATGGCCCACTACCCACAGGGATGGACTCTATTGTCCTTAGCAGTTGCTCAGCTGAACATCATTACAACAACAACACCTAAAGACACATATAAAGCATTCCACATCATCTACCTCATTATTATGGACCAAGCACTATGGTCAGTTACATACATATATACTTCACATACCTGTTCTGGGACTGCAGACTCTTCTAGAGTGTTTGGTATTTTTCTTTTTTTTTTCTTATATGCACTCTCTCTCACTGTCCGTCTCTCTCCAGGAAATGGAATGAGCTGCTTTGCATAGATTACAGCATGGAATTTGTAGGTGGTGCACATAATCAGGTGATGGCCTCTGTACCAGTGTCCTCCACTTGCTACCTGCATGCAGCATGCTGTTTGGTACTTCCAATTACCACTGTCATGGCAATCAACTACTATAAATCCCTAAATTATGTGGGCATGGTCCCTTTACCTTTCCCATATGATGGACATCCTTCCTGTGTGTGGGCATCAGTGTTACAGACAAAAGGTAGCAATGCATCTTACAGGAGAACCTGCACACTCAGGCCAGCTATATATTTGTATGATGTTCCAGAACTGCAGACAGAGTGTGAGTAGTGTTGTATGCATTGTATAGCACTGGTGTTACAGGGTTGTGTGTACATAGTAGTTTATCTTGGAATGCAGTCTGTCTGCATAGGTCTCAACTGTGAGCCTATCCTCTTGATGGCCAGAAGTGTGCCTATTATGTTTTGTCTGTCCACCACACAGGTCTTGTATCAGTTATATCAGTGGCAGTGTGTGTGTTGAGTGCTATCAGTACATGGATACATCCATCTCTGTTTCTAACTTCATATTCCTGACTAAGGGTATGTTGCAGACTATCCTGTAACACCAGCAACTTACTTAGTGTATGAAAGCAGTTTTACACATATGGGCCTGTGTTCCAGCTACCTACATACCAGGCTTTGCACATATCACATGCTGTCAGGGGTTGTTCTGTGGTGGGCTGTGAGTATGTCTTGCTGCCATTCCTGCCATCAGTCCACTGCTGTTGTGTCCCCCACACACATACTCTGGGGTTGGGGCCATATATGTGTGGGTTTCACCTACACAATACATGTGTGCCCTTATGCACTCCAGAGGCCAGTGTATGTAACAGTGGTACATGACCCTGTATTATTGAGTCTAAGGGGGGATGCAACATAACTTACCTAGGATGTTACAGCATGTGTGGGTATCAGGGGTAAGCTGCCTTAAGGTATCTGGATGTACATTACTATACAATCCACCTTGGGTAAATGCAGGCCTACTGCCTACTGCCATACAGACTGTTCTGTTTGTCATTGTGATTGTGATGGTGTCAGTTATACCTTGTTATTTAACAGATACATCCCAGTGTGTCAGCTGAGGTCTTTATCCCCTAGGGATTGTGTACAGAGTGTAAATAGAGGCTGCTGGGCTATACTTCTGCATTACTTACTGTTGAATGTTTGGTATCCTGTGGCCCAGTCTGTCTTTACTATTGTATGACTCGAAGGCCTCGGCCTGGACAATAACATATTTAAACCTTTCCAGACTACTGTATTAGTATAACTGTTTCACATTACTCTATTTATATGGATGTCAGTGTCTAAACAGCCATATGACAGGGCATATACAACTGTAATAGAACACAAATAAAGCTTCCCCATATATGCAAACCTGTTTGTGGTGTTATATCCTTTGCTCTCTCTGTGGGTATATGTTGCAGGCAACAATTGTCATTTGTATGGGTGGCTCATACAGTGTCCAGTTGGTAAGGTGGTAATTGTAGGGATAGTGGCTGTTCCATATTGTGTGCACCTTCTACATATGTATCTTCCTATGCATATCTTTTTGTGTATATGTGCAGTTACATATATGTATATATATATATATATGTATATATATATATATATATATATATATATATATATATATATATATATATATATATATAATATATATATATATATATATGTGTGTGTGTGTGTGTGTGTGTGTATCTATATCTGCATATATGTGTCTGTGTATATGTATCCTAGGGATGTTGATTGCTTCCACTTTGTACATTCCCTATGGGAACCAGACTGTACTGCATGATATGATACTGATACCAGCCTGATATCGTAACAGGTGGGATGTAGCACTGTTAACATCTTGTGCCCATATTGTGTCAGGTCCTGATTTTGGGATCTGCAACAGTCGGTAGTGTATTGCAGGGCAGACATGTTTGGCTGAGGGGGAGTACCTATTCATACAAGATGTATGTTGTTTGTTGCCTCTCAACCCCATTAACGGTGCATGTGGACATATATGTTTTTGTTATGTTCCCATTTGTATCTACAGATGTATGTCTGTATATACCTATACAGATATATATATCTGCTTATATATATATATATATATATATATATATATATATATATATATGTCTATATTGGTGTATATAGATAGACATATAGATGTAGACATATATAGATATATATAGATATATATATATATATATATATATATATATATATATATATATATATATATATATAGACGTATGCATATGTATGTGTGTTTTTATATATATATATATATATATATATATATATATATATATATATATATATATCTACATATATAGATATGTACATATCTATTTAGATATTAATATATGTACACACACACACACACACACACACACACACACACACACAGACACACACACATACAACTACATGTTTAAATACATTTCCTGTACTGTTGAATGACTGGGTGGGATGATATGTTTGTGAAAACATCAGGGTTCTGTATATCTGACATGGTTTAGTGGTAAATCACTTTGGCTATGTTGTGCAGGGTTCTGGGATTGAGCCTTGCAGAGGCTGTTTATTTTATTGCTGCACAAAAGAAGGGCCATTGGATTCAGAGTGATTAAGGCACTTTTAAACAGTTGTAAGCAGGTTTGCATGGAAGTAAGCACTGCTAACTTCCGGTTACAGTTTCTTATATTAGTTGCTTCTAAGTTGCTTAACCTGTGTAGGCATTACTTTCCCCCGTGCAAACAAGCTTAAACCCGCCTACTGCTGTTTAAAAGTGCTTACTTTCGCTTATCCCTGCACTAATTTCTTTAAAAGAAAAGAAAAAAGGGTTGATAGGAAAGTGGTGAAAATGGGGCACAAAGAGGGAAAGACAGTAGTGTAAATAGCTAGGGATGTGCAGGAGGGTGTAGGGAAGGTCCATAGCTGCCCATTTCTTCTACAGCAACAGCTGTGCATATACACTGACTTTGGGGGTAGATTTGGACACTCAAACCCCTGAGACAGGTGCGAGGACAACATTAATATGTTGTGATGCCAATTAGACCAGATTACATGTGTCCAGTGGACACGTGTGTGAAATGGACAGCTATGTATGGGGCAAGATTTTTTTGGGGGAACAGATTGCCCTTTTTTTTCAGGTGAGAGTGGGATGTTGGGGAGGGATAGTAGGTATATTTGTGGAGGTAGGTTGTGTAGGTTAACAGACAAGACAGACAAAATGCATACAGGGGCGGTATATGACACATGTGGGGGTAAACACCTTGATGAGGAGGGGTGTTTGGAAATCAGAAGCTCATGAGCCCCCTAGTGGAAATAGTGGGACTGAGGTTCTCACACATGGGCAGTCACCACTGCACCTTCACAGCCCCGAAGGTGGCTGTGCTGGGGGTTGAGTCAGAGAGCCAGGCTGACCCTCTAGTCATGACACGCGGCCCTTGAGTTGATGTAGCAGATCTCTAAACTACTGATTGAGCTCACTACGCACCATGACCCAGACCTGGCGACGGTGACATGTTCCTGTCAGCACCCACTCTCGGGGGGGGGGGTGAGCCCCATCACCTGAGGTGGTTCCACCCAAAGTTGGTGCAGGACCAATGGACGAGGAAGTCCCAGGTTGGGCCCCAGATGTGCTGGTGCCCAGTGCCATGGCCAGCTGAGGTGTGACAGGTGGGTCCGCTGCGACCCGCATTCCCATATGTGCTATTGTGTTTATGTTTTATCAACATATGTGGGTTAGTAATAGTCGACACATTCCAGGATTATGTATAACAGTATGCATAGATATTACCATTAACCCAGACACCAGATATGGAACAGTTGCATAGCAAACAAAACGCATGCATATATGGGACCACTGTGGTAATTACTACAGCATGTAGGTACAATGATGGCACCATGCCACCAATGTTGAAGTATTTCAACATAGCACATACATAGAAACAGATTAAAATAATTATCAGACAATAGGACACATGTCCCAACATTACAGTGAAGTCACCACATACCAATTGAGTTGGGTATTTAGTTTATTGTTGCAGATATGGTGGGAGGGAGAGAAAGATGTCAATTAACAACTAGTATATTCCTGTAGTTTGCATTACTTTCCTAGTCAGTGCTATATGTACCTTACAAGTATTACTACACTACCCTATTGCTTTAGTTTGGACAGTGATATTTGGCTCTCGACAACTATATACATGAAATGGTTTTACCTGCAGTATACACCTCTTACCTGGTATACCTGTGGAGGAATTGTTTGTTAACACTAACTGTTTCTACACATACTCCCAGATTCCAGGTTGATGCTATGCACATACCTGTCCATCTCTTTTTGCACAGACTCTGGCCATTTCTTGACCACATGCAGGTGAACTGGGACATATGTAGACTATTGCCCTCTTCAATCTTGAGTGACTTACAACACTTTTATACAGGATTTCCTAGACAGTTATATTATGTAGCACAGTGTGGGTGACAGTGATGAGTCTCTGTGAGACCCTTTTGGAGGATGCAACTGCAACACACACAATGCCATACAATACCAGAGTAAACAATACCAGAACAGGGTATCAGTCTTTTATTTCTAGGCACAGTGTTTGTATCTGATGGACCTGTGGGAGCAATGTTTGTTAGCACTTCCTAAATTTTGCCACACAAAGTACCAGATTTCACATTTGTATTATGCACTTACATCTCACTTTGTTGTGCACACTCTGGTCACAGCTTGACAACATGGGGGTGTAGATGGGACATACTTGGCTTATTACTCTCATAACAGTTTGGGGAGTTGCTAGAGTGACAGGTTTGCTCTAATAGGTTCATAGGTTTATACTAGGCTATCTGACCTGGAGCATTTACAAGCCAAGCCAGAGTGTGTTTGGCTTTCGCCACCCTTTTAGATCGGTTTTACTGTGCCTCTGTAGAATAGGTCACAGAAGATAGCCCTTTTAAGGTTAGTTTACTGTGCCCCTGTCTGGCAGGGACACTGAAGAGATCCCAGGGGTGAACTTACGATCTCCCATCCAGTCATCAAGATTTCTCTTGAAGAGGGTCAGTGAGGGGCTCTGCCTAAAATGGACTGAGATTCTGTTCCAGAGTGAGGGCAGCCTCTGGGATATGAATCTGTCCCTCCAGCATGTCATATTTATTTCTGTGCTGAGGTTTAAGTCCCTGGAGCGCGTAGCTCTAAGGGATTTGGATTTCTTGAGGTGGAGCATGTCCATTAATTCTGGGTTGGACATGGCTCTATACGTCAGGCATAGATCACCTCTGAGTAGGCGGTAAGCAACTGAGTAGAGCTGGAGTTTCTTTGGCTGAACTGCATAGGGCATCTGTTTGAGTCCCTTGATCCTCTTTGTGAGATACTTTTGGGGCCTCTCCAGTTGCTGCAGGTGTCGGGTAAGGTACATCCCAAATGGGGCATTGTATTCAATTATGGGTCTGATGAGTGATGAGAAGAGGGGCACAATGACCTCTCTTGTTCTAGATGTGAACCCTTTCGTGATAAGGTGGGCTATATAGAAGGTCTTTCTAACCACTCTGGCAACTTGCTGTCAAAAGAGAGGTTTCTATCTACTTGGGTCCCCAAATCCCTAATTACTTCTTCCGTACTTAATGGATTACCACCTATGTGGTAATTTGTGGGCACTTTGTTTTTCCCGAAGGGAATGACTATGCACTTTTTGGCATTTAGCTTAAGGCCATGGCTCTGGCACCAGTTATCTGTCTCTGTGAGACCCTTTTGGAGGTTGCTTATGTCAGCCGGAGAGTCGATTATGGCGCCCAGCTTGCAGTCATCTGCGAACTTGGTCAGCCATAGTCCTCCCATATTAGCCTGTACCTCAGAGAAGTATATACCAAACAAGAGAGGTCCCAGGACTGAGCCTTGTGGGACACCACTTGTAACTGGTTTGGAGTCTGACATGGCACCTGCAATACGGACCATGTGGGTTCTATCCCTGAGCCAGTTTGCAACCCATCTTGTGACATAGGGGTTGATATTTGAGCTGGTGAGCTTATTTATGATGCCCGAGTGGTGTATTGTGTCAAAGGCTTTTGCGAGGTCCAGGTAGGCCGTGTGGACTACCTTCCCTTCATCTATGGCCTTGATAACTGTTTCAAAGAAGTTGACCAGGTTCAAGAGGCAAGATCTGCCCTTAACAAAGTCGAATTGGGTGGGATCCAGTGTCTGGAGGTTACCAATGTCCTTGTTTATGGGTTCCATGATGATACGCTCCATAGCTTTGCAGAACAGACTAATCAAGCTTATAGGGTGATAGTTTCCTGGGTTCATTGTGGCACCACCTTTGTGGAGCAGGACCACTGTTGCTGTACGCCATTCCTTGGGTACATATCCTGTAGCAAGGGTGAGATTGAACAGTGACTTTATGTGAGGGTTTAGTTCTTCTTGGAGCTCGTGTAAGACACAGCCCAGGACACCGTCTGGTCCCATTGATGCTGTGTTTTTTGCTTTGGACAGGGCAGCTCTCATCTGTGCATTTGTGATGTCAGGGAGGCTACATTCTGTTGGGATAGACATTTGGTCTTTTGGGGGGGGAAGGGGGGGTTTGCACTGAACCTGTCTGCCAGGATGTTGGCAATGTCTGTGGGATCAGTGTATTTTTTGTCATTTTGTACTAACTCAGAGCATATCTGGGAGTTGCCCCCCAGATTCCTGACATAACTAAAGAAGGCCTTGTGATTATCTTTAGTGTCTTGTGCAATTTTTCTTTCGAAGCTGGCCTTAGATAATTTTATGAGGGATCGTAGTTTCTTGCTAGTACTGATCAGAGATGCCTTCCCTTTTTGGGATTTTGATCTGCACATCTGGGATCATCCCACTGATTTCCCAGGGGGACAGAGTGACAGGCAGCAGATTCGGGCCAATTTACTGGACATTCTGGACATATCTGTACAGTTGTGGGGTATGATTCTGTATGCGGACTACTACCTCTCCCAGGATTCAAACCATGGCTGTGTGTGCTAAAAATCCAACAGTTCATGTCTCAGTTGTGTGTACTATTTGAATTTTGTTGTCTGTCTTTTCACTGTTTTCTGTCTATGTCTCTCTCAGTTTCACTAAATGACCTCCAGGGATTACACCAGTCATATACAGACATTCCTACACATTTTATTTATGTTGCACAGTGTGGGTAACAGTGCTTAATACAGCAGTACTATTACGTGATTGCAAATCTACATTACCATATGATACCAGAGTAAACACATGTAGTCCAACAGTTAGACCTTTATTGTCAGGCTATTATGCTTTTATTTACATACAACCTATATGCGACTCTTCCTGCCATATTTTCTTGTGTATGCAGTACTTGCCTTAAACAATACAGGTTTTATATAGCAATTAACTTACTAATACTTTTAGATTTATTTCCTGTGACAGTACATGCAAGAGTATTACTAACCTGCCTCATGTTGCAACCTCTCCAAGTGACATCCATGGGCCTCCTGGTTGACAGCCCAGTCACTTGCCGCTGTGAAGGACATAGGAGGAATACTTAGCCATACCTATCCATAATATACATGAGCTGGCAATTATTAAATATGTAGTGGAGTGATTCTTATACACATCTGGGACCTCCCTTGTCCTCCTAGCCTCTTGGATCTACTAATCCAAGAGATCCCCCTTTTACCGCTTCAGGTCGGCATAGTGATGCCTGACCTGCTCACCAGTTTGGGGTATGCCAGTGGCACTGGTGAGGTCACAGGTGAGATGGTCCCAGGCTTCCACTTTATATTGGGAACCCTGGTACTGGGCCTGCAGCAGTCTCTGCTCATGGTCTTTGACAAGGAGTCCTGCCATGACTCTGGACTCCTGGATGTCCCAGCACTACATCCAAAAGCGCACACCCTCTCCCATTCCAGACATAGTGCCTGCAATGGGAAGCTACAACCAGTTATGAGATGTATTCCCACCTGTTGGGTTTAAATAGGGTTGATTTCCCATTGCCATGATTGGACGGTTTTGAAAAGGCTGATCTATCGGCAAATCTGCTTACCTAAGGTTGGCATTGTTTAAAGGGGTATACCAATGGGCAAATTGAGTTAGCTGGCCTACACATTGCTTATACCTACTATGATGGCCTGTGCAATGCTTAGCATTGCTTAATATTTAATTTGCATTCTGTTTGCTTTTTGGCATTGATTTATTATTCATTACATGTTATATATGTGTCTGGTATCCATGATTCATGTGTACGTACATTGTGTGGGGTCCTTGTGTTTATTAGGGGACTTCAACACTTTATTACAATTACACCTCACATCTGGGCTTACTGCAGTACTCCAGTTCACATATGTATGTTATGTAGTATATTAGAGAACATAAGACTGTATATAGATTCCTTTCACATGTTCAGTTTGATTTTACTATAGTGAGGATTTGTTTAGTGATACCTCAATCATATGTACTGCTGTGATGGCTCAGTAATTAACTACTGTGAATATAGTGTACAAGGTCCTGGGTTCAAAACTTGCAAAGGCTGTTTATTTTGTTGCTGGCCAGAACAGCGGCTGTTGCATACAGAGTGATTAAGGCACATTTAAACACTTGTAAGTGGATTTGTGTGGGTTTGTGCAATGGTAAGCAATGCTAACCTCTGGTTAAATATGCTTACAGAGAGTTAGCTTCAATATTGCTTAACCTGTGTGCGCATTGCTTACCCCCACACAAATGGGCTTAAACCAACTTACTACTGCTTACATATACTTACCCCCACTTACTACTGCTTAATAGTGCATACACTTGCTTACTAGTGCTTACTCCCGCTTACCACTGCACTAATTTAGACAGTAATGTCTAATGGTTCTTGGGGAAGGTGGGGGATTTGGAAGCTGTATGAAGTTATCATTCATTACACATTTTACCTTCCATTTGTATCCCTGATTCATGTGTACATATACTGTATGGGGCACGTGATTATCTGTGAACTTTGTAACATTATGACACTGACACCTTACATCTGCATTTAATGCAGTACTCCAGTTCACAAATATATGTTATTTAGTAGGTTATGCAACTATAAATATTGGTCATGAAATGATTTGACATGGAAAATGGAATGCGTTGCAGTGGGACTTGAACCGAGAATGACTGCTCATAAGGCAAATGCTCTGTCCACTACACTATTGCTATACTGCTTCATTTGCATATATCTTGCTTTTTATCCTCTTCTGTCATTTAAGCTGCATAAACTGTAGCTAAGCAATGGGCAAACTCACGCACCTACTGTTAAATTTAATCTGTTTTATAAAAAAATAAAGTATCTTTATATTTTTTGTGTTAACTATTGCTCTTGTACTTGTGGGGGGATGTTGCTGGGGGGATGCGTACACCTATGAGCAGTCTCGCTTATTCTTTTAGGACTTCCTGCTATTCTTCATTGCAGGGGCATGTATATTTTGAGTGCTCTGCTCTCAGACATGCCCCCTGCACTCTTACATGCTCCGTGTAAGATTAGGGGCTCAGGCAGTGCACCTTCATTAATATGCATGACGCGCTACCATCCTGCTCCTAAATGTCCGCTTCCATGCAGGACTAAGCTAGTCCTGCACAGAAGAATACTAAATCCGGGGGAGTGACTGGAACAGTGGTGCATACATAGTTGGCATCTTTATGTGACTGATGCTGTTTACTCATTATCTAAGTACATACCCGCTGTGTATCTGGTTTTGATCATTGTGCTAGATATGATGTCAAATAATCATTGAAAGCAGTTAGTTCTGCATTTTAGTGACATTACGTATTATATAATCAAACCGATAGCAATGAAACTAAACACCAAACTGAGATCTCTATTTGACTGAAACCCAGTAGCCAGTTTCACAAATGTCGAAAATTCTTTTGTATAACAAATTTTTTCAGAGAAGCACTTTTATCTCCAACTAGAGATTTCATCAGAATCAATTCAATAGTACAAAACTATAAATTTAAATACAAGCATCCCCTATTATTAGTGGTGGCAAGCACCACTCTATTATGTCATTTCCTTCACAGTGTAATAAAAACAATTAATTAATATAGCATGAAGTTTGCTACTGGGTTGCTGTCAGACAGAGGTCTCAGTCTGGCATCTGGCACTTTTTATGCCTCTGTTTCTACAGCATTTTATTGATTATTAGCAATGAGACTAACTGTGTGAAATGCTGTGATGGGAGAGGGGAGGAATGTGGTGGTTATCAAAACTCAAAAAAGAACTCTGCTGCTAAGGGAAGAGGAGTAATTAGTTTTTGCAGACTTTGTGTGAGTCTAGGAACTCTTTGAGACAAGAGACAAGAGCAAACTAGCAAATTGCCAACAGGACAAGTGGTAAAACAAGCTGTCAAACAGCATTTTTATTGACATCTGTTTAGTTGACACAATTTGGTCAACTTAATAGATGGTTGACACCTGTCAACAGAAGTAGCAGACTGCGTGATTCTTGGGATTGGGTAATTTGCCCTTTCCCAGAGAATTTTGCAATCCTGTAGTAAGAATATATACATTTCCGAGTGTGTAGGGGCACAATGTTTTCTTTTTAATTTTGTTTTATGGTTTTTGCATGCACAGAGATTGATGATCAGTTCAGTAGCATGATTATTCAGTCTTGATGTTATTCATGTCAATATTAGTGCTGTTTAATAAAGGTAAGTCCATATATATCTATATCTACCTATAGCTATCTATATATTGACACACAAAGACACACACACACACAGACACACACACACACACACACACACACACACACACACACACACACACACAGATGGCACAGTTGTGTTGTCACCTCCCAACAAGAGGTTCTCGCGTTTGAGTCTCGCCTGGGGTGCCTTCTATGCAAAGTCTATATGTCCTCCCTGCATCCATGTAGGTTTCCTCCAGGTGCTCCAGTTTCCTCCCACATTACAAAAACATGTCTGGAGCTTTTCTCCCTGGGAGTGCGATGAAAATTGGCTCTGTTCCAAGTTGGGCTTTCCTTAGTAAACAAATGTTAAAATATATATATATATATATATATATATATATATATATATATATATATATATATATATATATATATATATATATATATATATACAGGAGTGAGAGAGAGATGTTTATACATAAATTTACATAAAAAAGGGTGAACATTCACATATAGTTAGTTGTGTTTGTGATGACACTGGTGAGGGACATTCACTTGGAACAAAAACAGTATTTCCAGATACAGCTCTCTCTCGGTCTCTCTCTCTCTCTCTCTCTGTCTCTCTGTCTTTGTCTCTCTCTCTCTCGCTCTCTCTCTCTCTGTCTCTCTTGCTATCTCTCTCTCTCCAGGCCCCCAGTAAGGCTTCCCACTGGCACAGCTATAGAGTTGAGTACTCAGCCAAGTGCCTCAGACCTAGTCCTCCACCACCATCTCTGTGAAATCAGTGCTCTGTACCCCTGCTCCAAATAGCCAACACACACACTCTTTGAGATTTTATTTTCACATATACAAACTCACCTGGGAAAGGCTGGCATGGATTTACTAGCTATGCTCCTCTGCCCAGACTATAAGGTAGATACTGCCACCAGGACACCCCAAAGCCAGTTATCTAAGGCTCGTACAAGGGTACCTAATTATATTGAGTAAATTTAAAACTAATGCAAATGGTAGTGTTTGACCAATGCAGTAAGACTTCCAGGAGTGACCACAATGTCACCAAATAAATATAAGTACTCTCAAAGGTTAAATATTCTTTAAAAGACCAGCATCAATGAAAGGTTTAAATATATTTAATAATAAATAATAAAAGAACATGAAATACTAAATCTCTATTTACAATAATCACCAGACTTTCAATCACAGGAAATATTAAAATAACACAGATGAATAGATTCACACAGATACAGAAAAACAGTACTTAACTAATATCACTATATTTTCCTGACCAATCTAAATAATTGCTATTCCCTGGTTACTTATGAAAGTAAGGCAAGATGAAATAGGTGAGTAATCTTTCTATATCTGGTATCAAAAACAGACTGCCCTGAGATTTTAGTCTCATCTAGTATTAAAACATCATTTCAGTGCTGGATTACAGAATGACCTCACATACATCTGGTCATCTGACTTCTAGTTCCCATACTATCCCTTTTTGTTAGAAAATGAACCAGAATCTTGCACATATGTGTTACCATACACACAGACAGAGTTTTGTTAAGATGTATTATATCCATCATAAAACCATTTCAGCACTTCAACCCTTCCAAGGTTGCAATAAGTTAATTGCAAAGAGCAATACAGCAGGATTCCTAGTCTATGTTTTTACAGACATTTCATCTCTGGCTACAATCAGAACTGTAAGATACAATTTTTATGGCCTACCAGGTAATTTAATTTCAGACTATTTTTGAAAGTTGTCTGGACTGAGATAAACCTCTTCTCTTCCAGTATCCTCTGTTACAACATTAATTCCATTAGTTATAATACAGTCTGATATACAAGTGTATTTCTTTTTTCTGTCCAGCAGAATCCACTGCAGGTACATTTTTTTAACACAATCAGCTTTACAAATACATTTTCAATACAAGCACCTGTAGAAATCAGTTTGATATACAAATGACTTCTAATTCTTTACAAAACTCCTGCTAACTCTGCTGGCATATGTTGCACATCCACTGCTCTACGTATCCTCTCTTATCTGGCAATACCTCACATAATTTCAGTGTTAAGTACATTCATGTAGCTTAATTTGTCTTTGGCTATTTCTGTTAGTAAATTGAAGGGCCTTTTCAGATCTCACTATGCTAGCAAGTACCAACATAGTAGTTCCTCCTACCAATTGGACACATCATAACATAAACAATTCAAAATGACATTAAAATAATCTTCAGCTACCAAATATATCTAAACGTGTTGCAAGAGAGGTAAAAGTAAAAGCAAAAATCAGAAGTCTAACCTAAACTATATATAAACAATAACATATAAAATTAAACATCTAGTACCAAAGATAAAAAAAATGAAAATGAACTCAAGCATACACGTGAAATATATCACTATATACAAAACAGTTTTATTGTGTTTTAATAAAAGTTCCTATTTTCTAGTTTCTTTAACTTTAGAAAGGTCTTAATGGAGCATATTTGACTGAGCCTGGGCTTCCAAAAAGACATAAGTTGAATCTGTCATTCAAGTTCTTTTTTCTTTAGCTTTGCATTCAGATTGCCTTATAACTAGCTTCTTCATCAGACACATAAATAAACTTAGCATACAAATTTGCTTTCAGCAACAAATACCCAATCAACAGAAAAACAATATAGACTTACAGAAGAACCACCTGCTCTAAGAAAAAAATGTCAGCCAGATAGGGCAACAAAGGATTTCCAGGATACAAACAGAAAGGGACAGTACCCAGCAGCCAGGAGCTGAATAGAGGAAATAGAACCAGTCCATCACATTGGGTGTTTGCTGCTGAAAGTATACTTGTGATGCTGTCTGTGTTTGTTGGTCCTGTAGGGATTTGCCTGGTAGGATGCTCTACTTAGCATTGAAAAAATCCTGTTGTGCTTAGATATATGTGTATGTAGACCTATGGTCCAGGGGTGCAAGGTTTGATTTCCTTTGCCTCCATTACCTTGCTGTGTGAATCTGAGCAAATTACTTAACCAGACACCACTCTTGGGCTGAGTCTAAATATGGTCCATGGAGATTAGTGCTTTACTGTGTAAAATAAATGCAGTTTTGGTTTGGCATAACTTTCTCCTTATGTATGGCCCATCTCTGACCCATTCCCTTTCCCCTCACTATGTTTTCCTTTGCCTTAAACTATTCACACACACACACACACACACACACACACACACACACACACACACACACACACACACACACACACACACACACTCACAGACATGTACATGCACACACACACATACACACATGCACACATGCACACAGACACATACTTTCGCAATTGTTTTTAATTTTGCCTGTCTTACTACTTGCTGTAATGGTAATTTGCTATCTTGTCTTTTTTCTTAATGACTTCCTAGACTCACACACTGTTGCTAAACCATACTTACATTTCTGCACCCTTAACAGCAGAGTTCTTTTTTGAGTTCTGATAATCACCAGGCTCTTCTCCTCTTAAACCATAACATTCTACTCAGAGTTTAGTCTCACTGCCATCTGTTTTATTATATACAATAGTCATACCTCTCAAACTCTTAGTGCAAGAATTCCAGACAAAGACTAAAATTATTGGGGGGGGGGGGGAAATATTGCTATTATGAGCTTAGAAAGTTGCTAGAATAACAGGTGGTGTCTGAGTATGCATGTTTAAAGGATATAAGGTCTGAAACTCAAAAGTGTGTCATTATTTAGTGACTTTAGTCCTCAGTGATTAGCCAGAAAACCACAAATTGTATGAGGAATGGTCCAAAAATACGAGTCAAAAATCTGGACATATGGCAAAAATCTGGATAGGTAAGAGGTATAACTATGGTAATGTAACAAAAATGCAGGACTAGATGTTTACTTTGCTATTTAATCAATAACTGTGCATGGGTATATCAGGATTTACCCATAGTTAAGTGATGTTTGGTCATGAGGTTTTTACCCTATATGTAGTAAGTAATGCAGGGGGATGCTGTGATCAATGAGGTGGAAAGTTTTTGTAATGTCACTAAAGATAGTGCCAGTGGGCCATGTTTTGTCTATAGTTAGTAGTACTTCATTGATTCGGTGTCATGTTGTTAAGGGGAAGTGGGGCTGCAAGTAGTGACGTGATAGATGAGTTGAGCACAGATAAAGTATTCAAGCAGTTTGTCTAGAGTAGGGAGAATAAAGATTAGCATATGCTGGGAAGTTGTGGTGGGGTTAGATTGTTTTGGAATTATGCTGATAATGGCTATTTTCCATATATTGGTCATGCTATTTTGTGTAAATCAGAGAGTGAATATATATTTTGGGTAGTTGTAAGGAAGTATCTCTAGTAATACATGAACCAGGGACAGAGCCCATCTGTGACAGGTCAGCTGTTAGCTTTTATTGGTTGTGGATGGCTTTCAAAGTCTGCTGTTTTAAGTTGTTTAAAGTAAACTTGAGGAATGTAGAGAGATGAGACTGTTGTTTGTATTTGTGTGTGTGTGAGGGGGTCAGTGTGAGTTTTTGAAAGGGATCTATGGTGAGAGAAAGTGAGAGAGTCAGAGACTCCAAGTGTTGCTATTGATGGGTTGCTTTAAATATTCCTTTCTGTGAGTCATTTCACTTATTTCCAGAGCTGTTTTAGTGATTTAGCTAAGGATATCCGAAATGTTTTCATGGATGTTTTTTGTGTTACTCTATTACTTTTTTATGTTAGGTTTCTGAGTTGGATGTATAGTTGCCTATCAGCAGGGGAGGGATTGTTTTAGTCATATGTGATATCTGAGCTTTAAAGGGGATTTCATTTGAGGAGCTAGCCAATCATTTTTCTTTGGTTGTTTGTAAAGTTGAGAAACTGTAGGAAAGAACATATCCTGGAGGATTCTGAGTGCACTGGTTTGAGCTTCTGAGGCAAGGTTAGGTTTGTTTAGTTTAATATGAAAGACCAAACTGTTATAAAGGACTTCTTTAAGTTTCTCTGATGTCTGAATCTGTCTTAGGTCTGAACGAGCTTAATCTGGATGGAATTTTTATTGTGTAGGTCTGCACTTTGAAATCTTTTGTGTAAAGATCACAGAAAGAGGGATGATAATGTTTGAGGTTATACTGGGGTTGTCAGTGATGATTACATCTAGTTACATTGCATATGCTGTTGCATTTGTTGTTTAAGGTTGAAGTCAAGTAGAATTTTGTTGATGTCATGCTGGATGAAGTGAAGTAAATTTAAGATGAGGTCACTGAACAGAATCTGGTTCATTTTGTTTTCTAGCTGGTTTGCAGTTTCTTGAGTTACTGTTTGTAATTTATCAAAAGCATTGGTAGAAATGAAGTAGGCTAATGTGGAGTACAGGGTTTTCTTCAGTAATTTGCAGATGTAGCCAGTTAGGGGCAATAGTAGAGATTTTTTTAGCTTAGACTAGGAGTTGGATCTGTAGATTAGATTATGAGGGTTCCACCACCATTTCTTGGACCAGTTCTATCATTTAGAAAGTAATTATAATGTAGGAGAAAAGTATTGCTATTCTGAATTGACTTTTTGATTCATGACTTTGTAACAGCTAGTATGTCAGGGTTGTGCAGTTTAAGGAGAGTGTCAACTTGATCTAATTTTTTAAGAATGTTTTGTGCATTTATTAACCAACTTGAGAGTTGGGGTAGCCAGGTATGGTTTCAATATTGCTTCTTATATGAAGAATGAAAAGCATGGTTGTGAGTCTGTAGAGCCTTTTGTGGAATTTTTTTGCATTTTTGAGTGGTGACAAGCTTGCATAAAGGTCAATCTATAGAGGGCTTGCATTCCTGTGCTCATGTTGGGGTTGTACAAGTGCTTGGGAAATTGTTGACAGATGATGTACTGGACGGGTTGGTGAGGTTATATGAACAGGGAAGTGAGGTTTGCTAAGTTGTGACAGTGTGTGTCTGCTAATGTTATGTTTGTTGTGCAGAGTAAGATGGAGCAATATGGTTTGCAGTTTGGTGTGTCATATTTATCAGGTGTTAGGCTATGCTATGTTATGTTATGCAATTCTATGTATTATGCTACTGAACAATTATTGCAGTAAAGAAAACCAAGACTCAATTAATGACAATTCTCAGTTCTACACTTAAGAGAGAGAGATACACTTCATCACGCAGCTGCAACTACTGTCCTATCCTTTATTTTCACCAAAAAGCCTTACTTAACAAAGCCAATATGTCTATTGTCTTTCCACGATACATTTTAGCTGTAAAGAAATTTGTGACATAATGTAGCACACATCATCTCAGTCTGAAGCTGACTGTCATTATAAGATCCTTTAGGTATCCTTTTTATATCATTCCCTTGTTAGAACTCGAAATACTGCTCCATATAACTAGGTGACCCAGTCTTGTACAAAGCTAATCTGGTCATAACAAGATGCCTTCACTCTGACTGTCACCAGGAGCTTTTCAGTGTTTTACAAATGTTAGTATCTCTTTAAACTATGTTTGCATCTAGCTGTTAAAGATCAGTAATGAACTGGTTCATTCCAAGCTCAAATTGATCTAAAAGTAGCTTATGTAACTGGACAGTGGATCTACAGCCCACACAGAAACTTTTCAAAGATGTAGTCTTATGCATTGTGTAGATATGTTTTAAGTCTAAATTTTCTACACAGCTTGGGCTTTCTTTTCTGCACATTGTGAGGTGCTGCTGACGTAGACAGTGCCAGTAAAGTGCAATGCATGGCAATGCATGACACAGAGTTAATCACAGAGCAGGTTTCATGTGCATGCTATTATATCCAGGTATCAGTATATTTTTGCTCCCCTTGGGTCATAGCAATGGAGCTGGATTACTGTTTGAGCTAAAAACACAGCAGCCTGCATGAAGTGTAACAGTATCTTGCTTCCCAGTCAGACTCTTCTGTTTCCATAATTTTGAGAAAGGTTTGGGTATAACAGCAAACAGGGATATGAGCACATCATTATTGTACTTTGACATTCCATATGAAAACCTGGAGTAGTTTTTTCTTTATTTTTAGATGATTTTCTTTAACATGTCTTTTACCAATGCACCATTATTGATGATGACAATGAACTGCAATAGGAAGTGCTTTCTTTTATTATCGAGAAAAGACATATTTGAAGTTGCAAATGAAAGGTCACAGTCATTGATAAGAGGCATGCCAGTGAATAGTAGAAAAGTTGAAAGCTGAAACACTTTTCATTAATATTTTTATCATAACTCAAGCCAGAGGTATCAGAACAAAGCTAAATAAGTAAGGACAAGCATTTTTACTGCAAGCAACCATGTTGGCACCTTAGGTATTCAATGATTTATTTATTTGTCTGCTCATTTATTGCAATGCACAGTAGCTAGTATATTATCATCTCATTAATTGTAAGTGTTTATTCTTTTTTGTTTGTGTTATTTGACAATGGCTGTGATAAAAGGAGCTTAGTTAAGCAGATGCTGTATAGCACATTGCCAGTCATCAGTGGAGCGGATGTAAATAGTGGTTTATTAACTAGTTCATTTATTTTAGTTAAAAAACATAAATTAATTCAACTTGTCAGGAAAAACGTAACATTAATGCACCAGTAATTCTTTTTAAATTCAAAAGCAGAACCAGAAGTAGGGTACATAGACATCAATATGTGGGCTTTTACACAACCTGATTTTGCTTTTCTGTCAAGGAATGACCTGAAAAACAGTATTGCCACAACATCAACATTAGAAGCCCCAGGCTGAAAGCCACAGCACAGTCAACAACACTTGGTGGTGTAGGACCTGAGGTAGTCTTTCTTTTTTTTTTTAACTTGACATATTTGGCTGGTAGCATCTCTGCACCCCCCTACTTAAATATATCAACTCTGAGATCGCACTACAGTGGGAAAAAGAGAATATTCTCATTCCGCACTGTAGTGTGACTGCTGAAATCAGTGTTCGAAGTTTCACTACTTCAAACAAGTGGACTCGGTGAAGTGGGGTTCGAAGTAGTGAAACTTCGAACATATTGACAGATCCCATATATATATATATATATATATATATATATATATATATATAGAGAGAGAGAGAGAGAGAGAGAGTAGGTTTTGTCACTGAGAAGCTTTAACCTGCTCATTTACTCCCTTTGTATGTTCTATCTGCTGATAAAATTTGCAAGGCTTGACAGATAATCCCCTCTAGGATTTTCATCCTACAGATTTCTGGTAATATTTGTACAAGAGAAATTAATCAAAAGTCTATGTTAGACGCCGTAAAAATAAATGTAATTCATTAATGAATGAATATAGTAATATCAAATCAACCTAACTTCACTGGTCATTCATCTTCCCATTTCTTTTTTCTTTTCATGATGTATAATATCATCCTTTCTCACATTCCTGTTTTCTAATGACTGTTTTTGAATGGGATATGGAGGCTAAGATTGCATGCTGCCTATGTTTCTATTCCACTGACTTATTTTAATAATACATTCTTTGATCTATAACTCACTTGCCCTTTTAAATTTATTCTGGAAAGCTTTAATAAACTTTATTCTGTTCAGCAGAATGTATAACACAAAAGTCAAACAGCTCTCTATTCAAAACTTAACCCATTTGTGAATTTTACCATATGGTAAACAATCGATTTGACCTTTGACATTTATGTACCATTATCTTGTCAGTTCATTTGATTGAGCAAACTAAACAGAGTCCCAGTTCTAGTATAATAGTTTTTCTTTAAGCTTTCCATATTCCTAAGAGCAAATTTAAATAGTGATGCTATGCAATACTTCCTTAAGAAGACCTTGTACAATATGACTGTTCTTTGAATACAAATAAACAACAATTATATGTGGTTCTATGCCACAGATACCAAAATTCCACTTTCTAGCATCTTGATTTTTTCTTTGCCTGCGTGCCCCACAAAATGAGCTCTACTCTTGTTCATTTAAGTGACCTGTTGATTTTCTAGGACCAAAATACTGAAGCCCACTTATTCCTTTGGGCAAGAATGGACTGCGACAGGAGTGTGTGCCATCAACTATGTACTAGAAATTATATATATATATATATATATATATATATATATATATATATATATATATATATATAGTATATGTCTGTGTGTGTGTGTGTGTGTGTGTGAGATTCTGTGTGTGTGTATCAGTCTCTCTCTCTCTCTGCATATATATGTACTGAAACACCTAAACATCGATGTTTATAATGTCAACAAGAAAACATTAACATTGCAAATGTTGACATGGTATTATACATGCAGTGAGCAACAGCATCAGCTCATGTTAAAATAAAAGTAAAGAAAATAAAGTAAAAACATTTTTTTCAGGAGGTCAAGCCCCTTGCTCCCCACTTCACCTGATATTTATATATACTAACTCTGATATTGCACAAAGTTGGGGAAACAGTATTTTCCCCAACCCTGAGAAGTGTGTGATCTCACACATTTGTCAACCATCTGTTTAGTGAACAAAATTTTGTCAACTAAACAGATTTCAACCAAAGTTAGTGTCAACAAAATTAAATCTTACCATGTAGGTTCATACGTACATATCTATCTATTTATCTATGTGTGTGTGTGTGTGTGTGTGTGTGTGTGTGTGTGTGTGTGTACACACACACACACACACACACACACACACACACACACACACACACACACACACACACACAGATACACACGCATGTTATATCTATTTATATACATAAAAACATATATAGATATATGTATATACCTCTGGGCAGGATTCACGAAGGCTTGCACGGAGTGTAAGAGATGTGCAACACTCCATGCAAGCCTCGCGATCCAGGAACAGCCCTAAACTCCGTGTATGAGACCAGCTAAAACGTCTCTTACACGGACTGGGTGTGGACATGCTAAATACCTCACTTGCAGCTGAAAGGTATGCAAATGAGGTATATTAGCGATCCACGAAGCAGAAACCAGTCCGTGTAAGAGACGTTTTAGCTGCAGAAATGTACTCAGTTGACAACTGAGTACGTTTCTGCAAATTCCACAACGGAGCCATGTCAGCTCCAAAAAAAGGGTGCATATGACTCAGGCAGCATGCCAATGGCCAAATATGTGGCCATTGGCAAGATAACCCGATGCAAAAATATTAAAAATATAATTTTTAAACCCAGCGCAGCCCCGCGCAAATGGGCTGCGCTGTATAAAACCATAAAAAAGAAGGTTATAAACCCACAAATGTGGGTTTCATGCAATACATGTAATGACAATGCAGGGACCAGCAGACCAAAAACAACATGGCCACCGTGTAGTGGTTGCTAAGGGGGGAAGCTGAGTCTAAGACATGTAACTAAGCATTAGTAGGCAATCTCATGTAAATGAGGGTTAGGATACTGAATCTCACAGTCACATAGCAAATGAGCACAGTCTGAGTAGTGTAAGAGATACATAAGGGGGAGGAATAGAGTAGGAGATAGGTGACATCACAGGGGGGAATGGTAGAAAGAAATGCAGTTCATTGGAGGTCAGTGTAACATGACAGATGACAGACACAGATCATGGAAAGAGGTGTGCCACTAGATAAGTCATGGAAAGTCAAGAAATGGAAGGTGTACACTGTTACTTACACCAAAGTTTCTTGCTGGGCTTGCATGCGCATGTGTGCACGCCATGAAGCGCGAGTAGGGCAGTGTGCGTGCGTGTAAGGCAGACTGAGCATGTGGGAGCGTGTTGGGAGATGTTTAACACTTTTTGCGCTGGTGTGCGCGCGTGTAGGGCAGGCTGAGTATGTTGGAGGCTGTTGGCAGATGTGTAACAGTGTTTGCATGGGTGTGCGCGCGTTTTAACCCGAATAAGTAGATTCTGAACCATGTAAGCACGTGTGTGCACGTGTAAGCCACTGTGAGCGTGTTTCTGATGGTATGCACGTTGCTCCCCCCTGAGGAAACAGAGAGGAAAAAGGAAGCAACAGAATTAATAGGAAGCTAGCAGGGATAACTGCTGAAGCTAGCAGGTGAAAACAATTAGAAGCAGGCAATTACACAGACAGAATAGTAGCCCAGCCCAGCACTTAAAACTCTGCAAACAGTAGTGCAGGATGTTTCTCTTAAGAGACACTGCAAGACAGGAGTAAGCTAATAGAAGTGAAAACTGAAGAAGCTTAACTCAGAGCAGAAATGTTAAGGGCTGCCATAGCTGTCATAATGAGACATAGGCGACTTGCTGAGGGTGGTGACAATGCAGATGGTGCCAGACAACCCACAGTGAGGAGACGGAGAAGAGTGTACAGGCCCAGGGTCACCTACCACGGGTTACATGAGCTGGAAATAGTAGAGCTATAGAGTGGACAGAGAGCTCCTGCAGCAAATTGTTGAGCTGTGCAGGCCACGCCTCACACACAGAACCAACAGAGGGGAACCCATCCCAGTGGAAACCAAGGTATGTGTTGGCCTAAGAATACTAGCAACAGGTACCTTCCAGAGACCAACTGGTGATATGATGGGGATATCACAGGCATCAGCCTCCAGGGTACTGCACCAGTTCCTGGATGCCATGTCAGCACATGTCGGTGATCATGTATATTTCCCCAATGCCCGTGAGGTATTGGCCAGCAATATGCGTCTCTTCCAGCAAATAGCGGAATACCCTGAGGTAGTGGGTGCAATAGACTGCACGCACATACGCATCAAAGCACCAGCCGTGAGCGGGTAGGGCCTACATTAACCGCAACGGCTTCCCCTCCATCAACTGCCAGGTCATGTGTGATGCCCAGGGCATAATAATGAATGTGTGTGCTGGCTGCCCTGGGAGTTACCACGATTCCCACATCTGGCATTTGACGCAGCTGTACCAGACATTTGCCAATGGGGACATCCCACACGGACACCTAGTGGGGGATGCAGGTTATGCACTGGAGCCGTGGCTGATGACACCCATCAGAAACGCACACACACCTGAACAGGAATGCCATAATGAGGCACACGCACAAACACGTAATGTAATAGAACGTGTGTTTGGGCTGCTCAAGTCACGGTTCCGGTGTCTGGACACATCTGGTGGAGCCTTGCAGTACACACCAACTACATGTACCCAAATTGTCATGGTATGTGCTATGCTACATAATATGATCTTGCCATACAACAGCAGCAGGACCAGCATAGGGCCGGGCCAAACAGCCCCCCACCATTGCCAAGGCCATCACAGGCAGAGCGTGACTCGGAGGAGGAACAACCTGAGCCTGCCCCAGTAGGCAGAAGGAGGCGTGCCCAGTATGCCCTGGCCTTGGCAAAGAGGCAACACATAGCACATACACTGGCTCAGTAGGAACCCTGGGAATGATACCACTCTGACTCACTCAAATAATAACATGGATGCTTAAAATGACATGACCTGCTCACAAACATGTACAGGGAAGTGTAATATGCATCTGACAGAGGCAGCCCTGCAGCCCCACCTGAGGCATGAATGCCATGTGTTAAGTAATGTAACACCATGTACTATATGCACACCTGAGCACCCTGACTAACATCCACCCTCACCAAGCATGAAGCCACAAAATGACGATGGGATGATCAAGTGCAATAACTGGCTGAAGTAATGCAGTTAGTCAAAGAGGAGCCAATGTGTTTCAGGCTGGGAAGACATGCGGAGCATGACATGATGCACCACCTGCTAGGGGTGGCGTGTACCTATCATGCCATGCCCCATGGATACTGGCAAAGGCTGTCAGTACCCACAGCATGCCCTGAATAGGTAAGTCTCAAAACACAAACCCACCTTCATAGGTTCCACAAGGGATAGGAACCTAGATGTAATGCTACCCAATGACAGATGTCTAAACAGCAAGATGTGTGCAGTGTAAACGCACACAGTATGGAGAATGTAGATACCAGTCCTGTAATAGAGAACTGGGTCAAGGCTCACATCAGCACCCTAACACTACCAGGTCACACCTTATACTGTGCTGTACAGCCGCAAAACATGGAACAGGCTACAAAAGGAGGGTGACTAGCAATAAATGTCAAGGATAACCACACCCCCATGTTGGTACCACAACAAAAAGCAGCATGGATTAGCCATGGTCAAATACCAATGGCTAAAATGCCTCCCAGTATATAGCCTGCTGCAAACTACTGTCCTAATACCAGGAACTGCACCTGGCCTATGTCGGAATACATGAATATATCAAGCCCCCCAAACCACATTATATTGCTTGACTGAAAATACCCAGAAATACACCGGGAGCATTATACTAGCACCAACACAGTAGGAGAAAATTTCCCAGAATCCATAAACCAAAATGCCCAGGAGCAATGTACCACTCCCACAAGAGGGGTAAGCATACTGGATGTGATAATCAGCAACATGTGCACTGGATGGCAAGATGAGAAGTGTACCCCTCACCGGTAAGACCAGACCATAGAGTAATCACACTGGATATACACATCCTGACCCCAGTCCCTGGCCAGAATACCACAGTGAAAAACATGTGTAAAGCATAGGTTGCAGCCCTCCAAACTGATGTTGAATCCACGAAAGGCCCTGTGCAAGTGCAGAATATGGGACACACCACAGAACATGTTATACAGGCATTCCATGAACACAGTCAGGAATGCTTGGAGTATGCAGTCACAAATAACAACAACACGCAATGCCATACATGCAGGCATCTGGCATGCTGGACTCCAGCCATTACCAAACCATGTAAGAGAATGAGGAAGCTACCACATGATAGAGCAAACATAAAAAGGGAAGTAATCACTGACCAGTAGTATGGCAATAACATATGTCCACACATACAATCCACTAAGTCCAGCCACAACAAGTAGAATCTGTGAATCCAGAGGCAATGTGACACCAGTCCCAAGTACACAGACAACCACAACACCCCCAATAAATACAAATATATGTGATAGATGCAACCATGTATCCAAACCAGAGGTTGAGCTCCACCAACTCAGTACTGTCAAAACTAGTTAGGAGGAGAAGGTAACCACATACACCACAAACCCATTCCCACATAGACCTACCACAACTGTAAACCAAACACATAAACACAGACAAATATTCCCGGAGGCCTTAATTACAAACACACCACACCAACAGAAGCCTCCAAAGCAGATCACAAGCAACCACAACCTTCAAACATAGCACATGCAATGAATAGTATGCAAAGCTGGTGTGCCAAACAGTCACAGGCCAGAAGGAGAAACAACATGCCTGATACAGTTGTAATAGGTGTCTGTATAGGCAGACACACTGCTGCCCCACTCACCAGACTGAACAAGGGAAAGGGTAGAGTAAGCTGCCTGTAGGCTGCCACAAAATGCCACATAACACAAGTACGCAGGTCACCCCAAAGCAAGCAGAAATATGATGCACTCAATGTCCATGCTGGTGTGAATTACCTGAGATGTACCTCCCTGGTCAACATGAAAGAGACATGGATGGTCCCTCTGAGTATGTACCCCAGGCCGGTATGACACTGGCTGTGTGCAGCATCCAACCCTCACCAAGAATGATGCCATAGTACAAACACAGAATGCTCATGTTTAACAGCTGGCACAGTTACAGCTGTCAGTCCAAGAGGGTCTAATGTCTGATTGAAAACAACAGGAAAAGAACCAACTGTATTACCAACAACAGGAACAATGAGTGAGTCCCAGCTCTACTTTCAAAGTCTGGTTTAATTTTTAAATACAGTTCAATATATTTACAAGAACAGTTCTTAATCTCCTTTAAGATTAAGAACTGTTCTTGTAAATATATTGAACTGTATTTAAAAATTAAACCAGACTTTGAAAGTAGAGCTGAGACTCACTCATTGTTCCTGTTGTTGGTAATAGGGTCTAATGTCTGTCTGCTTGAGATGTCAAGCATGACAAGCCATGCTGCTGTTCCAGGGATGGCTTGCACCTGTTACCCGTGTGCATCTGGATACTGGATAAGGCCTTTGCCGCCTCCATAGAGCCGTATGTAGGCAAGGCCAAAAAGACTACCCACCACCATAGAAAACATAAGTGGTAGGAAACATAAGGGTAATGCTGACCAATGCCAGATGTGTAAACTGCAATATGCATGCCCCTGAGGCACTTCCCATTATGGAGAACATTGATGTCTGTGCAGTGACAGAAGCCTACTGCAAGCCTAGTGATAGCACACCAGCACTACTAGGTTATACCACATATCATGTGTTATGGCCCCAACACCTGCACCAAAACATCAAAGGAGGGAGTATCCATATGCAGCACAGACACCCATATGGCCAGGTAACTGACAATGCACAAAGCAGCGGAGACCACCCATGTGCACCTAACTGTAGTCAAAACTGCTGTACAGTCTGTAGCATGCGACAGACCACACTCTCACACACAAGAACTCCACCCAGACATCCTGAAGACACTGGACAGTATGAATGTCCCACCAAATACCAGACAAGGTACACACAAATTACCACATAGGTGGCAAACCATTATGTATGCAAGGAGTAATCAGGGACCTAGGGACACAGGTCGACAGTAATCTGTCATGTGACACTCACAATGCCAATGTGGCTAGGAAGATTATCGATATTGGACACCGTATCATGAAAGGATTCACATCTACATCAACAGAGGTCACTGTGCCACTGTACTGTTCCCTTATCAGACCCATAATCTAGTACAATGACTCATATGGGATGTACCTTACGTGACACCTGCAGCGGTTCGGAAGACCTCATAGTTACCCCACCAACAGGATAAAGGATGTGAAATATATGTCATATGCTGCCTGGCTGTAGACACCCCAGCTGAATGCAGTCACAGACTGCCTACACAGAGGCATTGTATGTCTGTTGTACAAGGCCATGTCTAACACAGGAGTAATGGACATGTTCCACCACAGGAAATCTAAGCCATTGGATCTGTGAGAGTGACAGATGTCTGCCTCAACACATAATGAAATAAGATGTGCTGGAGGGACAGATACATAACCCAGAGGCTCCCCACACCCAGAAACAGGATCCCAATCCATGTTAGGCAGAGCCCCTCACTGACACCCCTCAACAGGAATATTGCCAAGTGGATGGATGATCGTACATGTATATTGGGGGTCCTCACTGTGTCACGACCAGACAGAGGCACAGTGAAGAAATTCATAAATGGCCATAATAGAACATAGCAAGGGGTGGCGAAAGACACACACACTCTGGCTAGGCTTACTAATGGCCTAGGGTGTATAGCCTAGTATGAACCCATGAACCTATGAAGATACAAAACATACAGGACACTAAGGATAATCACAAGGCTTACCCAACTGATGGTAGGAACCATGTTGGGCATCCACAGATATGCTCCGAATCACACAGATATTACAAACAACATACCAAACACACATACATATTGCTAACATACAACCTGTCAGGTGCAGTGCAAACACCCCCCCCCCCAGAGTGCAAAATACCTATCCCAGCAGACAGATGGTCCCCTGACATTGCAGATGCTGAGGTAACAGCCATCATCTGCAAAGCAGAACACACAGCAGCAAAGGTATGTGATGGTGTCCTGTGCTGAGGCCAACATGGACTCCAAGAATAATGGAATGCCAAATCACACTACTGCCCAATGTCAGCCTTACCACAGGATATGTACCCAAAGAGCAGTGTACAACAACAGTGGTCCATCACAACAAAGGTGTTGCCTGAATGGATACTCCAAACTACCACCCCAGGATACTGACAAGCTTGTTCTGCACAGCTATGGAAAGGATCAGTATGTACCACAGACAGAAGGCTATTGTGGACCTACTGATACTGGACCCTACACAGTGTGGCTGTCGTAACTGCAGATCCTGCCCCTAAACATGTTTGACCCATTTGAAGCAGTCATTAAGGTCATTGATGAGGGCAATGTGGTCCACACAGCGTAGCTGGACCGTGCACATGCTTCTAGACAATACCGTACGAGTTCAGTATGGATATGTTCACCAGCTTAAATATATACCCTATGTCAGTAGAGGGGTTGCAAACCAGACCAAGGACAGAACTGACATGGTCAGACATGCCGCATCCATGTCAGACTACAAAGCAGATATGAGTGGCATCCCACAAGGCCTGCTCTTGCCCCCCCCGTTCTGTATATATGTCCCAATGTCCCATAGGTATAGGCCAACATGGAAGGACTGTGACTGAACATGTATGCAGAGGAGTACAAACAGTCCACCATATCCGACCCCCAGCTGACACAAGCAACCCACAAAAGGGCCACCTACAAACAGACAACTGGAGCCATAGCCATGTCAGCAAGCTAATTGCAGAACTGTGTATAGACAACCACCGTGGATATACAGTAAGTGCCCACAAATTACCACACAGGTGTTAACCCATGACGTACCTAACATGTAATGTGAGACCTGGGTACAAAAAGTGATAGATATCCTGCACTGGACAAACATGTGGCTGTAGTGTTCGTGAGAAACATATACTATATACCCACCCAAACATGAAGGTTGGCAGATGTAGATAAGGGGAACTCACTGTGGCTCTGCAGTCATCCTCCATCAGCATCACAAGTGACTACAATAGCCCCTGTGGGATATACCGCAGCAGACACCTCCATCAACTGTAAAGTCTACAACAGTACCCTACCAGGAGTAGCAAAGAGCATGAACAGATGCCATGTGTTGCCTGAGTAAACAAACTGCAGCCCCACACACCGCCATACTGCCCAGCTACAGGCAAGCTGTGCCTGATGTATGAAGCCATGTCCAACCTGGAATGAATGAACATGTTGCACCTTGTACAATCTGAATGGCAGTGAGCTATGCACATGAGAGACCTGAACCCCAGCACTGACATACATAAGACAAGCTGTACAGAATGATCCATTACACAGAACGCACCCCTACTCTTCAGTAAACTCCTGGCACAGGTCAGCCAAAGAGTCACATATCGACACCCATCAAGAGGAATCCTGATGAGTGGATGGGAGATGGTAGGCTAACCCTGGGTATCACTGTTATGTCAGAGGTAGACAGAGGCACAGTATACTAACCATGACATATGTCATGGCAAACTCCAGTTACAATGTGTGTCGAAGGACAAACACACCCTGTGACTAGCATCAGAAATGGCCTAGGGAACATTGCTAGTGTTTGCCAATGTCCACCCATGTTGTGGAATACACTAGCAATGTTGGACGAGCCTGGTGTAGGTAGTCCATATCTGAACATAATGCAACATGGTCATATATGCACAACTGGCCCCTACACAGTCTGTTGTGCTCACTATGAAGATGTCAAGCAGTCATAGGACTAAAGCCCAGGATACTGTCCACCACAGTGAAAGTACTGAACCAGTACACTATACGGTACTACAGTGTTAGGTCATTATGAAAGTATGTTGAGAACTGTCTGCAAAGTATCCCATGCAATCCCTGCAGGCACAGTATAATCCCTGTTGTGGCAGACACAAAGTTGGCCAGTTAGTACACAACATGACACCCAACACACAACCATAAACGTGAGATATTGTTGAAGTTCACACACACCCAAATATGTGGTGGACTTCAGAGTGCAACATATGGAAAGCTCAAACTGGGCATGCTCGCACACTTTGATAAATGAGGCATATGTCAGACAACATGCCATGGAAAGGCTGAACTGGGCATGCTCACACACTTAGGCCATATCTCCGTTTAGCAGTTGGCCACACATATCTGGTATTTGTATGTGTCAGTCCAGGAACCAACCACAACACAGCAATCTGCCCAGTGCACACAGTAAATGACTACAGAGACATAAGTGATATACTGGATCGCTGTCATATGCAAACATCTTCCACAGATACACAAGTTGGTCATAGGAACAGGGAATGCTATGGCAATAAAGACCTGCAAAGAGTAGAACAGCACAACAAATATTGTGCATCCGACAATTGAACATATGGGTGTAGAGGTCAATACTAGGCTTGTTGCCCTAGGGAATGACAGCTCAGCCAGAGTGTGCTTGGCATCTGCATCCCAGGACAGTAGGCTACTGTGCCACTGTAAAGTAGGTCACAGAAGGCAACATGTGAGGCTAGTGAGCTGTGCCTCTGTCAAGCAGGGGCACCGTGGAGGTCCCAGGGATTGAATGTGCTAAGCCACAGCCATGTTGTCGGTGTGTGCTGGGAGAGGGTTGCTGAGGATCTCTGACAGTAGGTGTCTGTCAATAACAGACTGAGGGGAGCCCTATCTGCATTCTCTGGATGATTCCACTGTCAACACTGTGTTGTAATGATTATGTGTGAATGAAGTGCCATGCCGGAACTGTTCACAGATGTCCTCCCTCTGTGGGCTACAGCTCTGCAATGTATTAGGTCACTCTGTCTGTTGTGGCATATATGGCTGGTGTACAGCTGACAGGTGTCTTGTTGTGGAGCAGTCATGGGTATATGTGGGATAGCATGATCAATGCAAACCGTACACATGCTCATAGAATGCAATTGTCAAGGATTATGCTGAGTGGCCAGTATAGTCCCCAGCATGGGTCCTCTGAAGTCGTCCACCCCAGTCTTCACAAGTGTAGAGTCTGCTTGTGCTAAATACAGTTTGTGTGCAGTGACAACCTTGCCTGGGGTGGAGATGGGATATGGATGTCCAGGGAAAGGTGGGTATGGTCAGATATCAACAATGGTGGTCTACCTCTGGTGTGGAACAGTGAGTACCCACGTTGCAGATGGACAGGTGCAATATGTATTCCCCCATGTGGCTGTGGTGAGTGGTTCTGCCATAGCACATGGACCCACAAATTGTAGTGGCTGTAGGGTAAAGTGGTAGAGGCCTGAGTAGTTCTCACACACAATATGCCTGTAGCTGATGTTAACAACTGGAATGGTGTATGTGAACACCTACATATCCTGGCACTGTTTCCAGGGAAGCTAAGTGTGTGTCCTGGATGTGGGTGTGGTGTTCTGGACTGGTTGTGTTGTGTGTTACAGGTCCTGTGGTCACAAAGCATGGTATAGAACATAACCTGCCAGTGCGATGTGCATATCTGACCCTGACGTAGGTGGCTGCAAATGCATATATATGCTATCCCCCACCTGACAGATAGTACTACATGTACATACCTCTGTAGAAATAAAGATGTCAGCACCCTATAAATACTGCAGGTGCAGAACAGATGCCCAGTAATTCGGATAGTGCGCTCTGCTAATGCGTCTCCCTCAAGTGTCATAATATAGTTAGTTATGTAGGGGTTCGAATCCTGCAAATGCTCTGTGGGTGAGTGGGATTTGTGTGTGTGAAATGCTGTGAGAGGGAAATGTGCCTTTTGGCAACTGGGAAAACACACTACAGGATGCACATTCCCCTTTCTAAACACTGATGATGTCAGCACCCTATAAGTACAGCAGGAGAAAGGAAACCTCCCAGTAATGCGAATAGCGCACTCTACTAATGCATCCGTCTCGAGTATCATAACATTGTTAGGTAGGGGTTTGAATCCTGTACATGCTCAGTGTGTGTGGAGGGGGTTAGTGTGTGTTCAAGACTGCGTGAAAGAAGTATCTGTTTTGCCAACTAGGAGAACACACTACAGGATGCACATTCCCCTTTCTAGACACTGATGATGTCAGCATCCTATAAGTACAGCAGGAGAAGGAAAGCCTTGCAGTAATGCAAATAGCACGCTCTGCTAATGCATCCGACTTGAGTGTCATAACATAGTTAGGTAGTGGTTTGAATCCTGCAAATGGCAAGTGTGTGTGTTTGGATGAAGGGGGTTAGTGTGTGTGCAATTCTGTGTGAGGGAAATGTCCCTTTTGGCAACTGGGAGAACACACTACAGGATGCACATTCCCCTTTCTAAACACAGATGATGTCAGCACCCTATAAGTACAACAGGAGAAGGGAAGCCTCCCAGTAATATGAATAGCGCACTCCGCTAATGCGTCCGACTTGAGTATCATAACATAGTTAGGTAGTGGTCTGAATCCTCCAAGTGTGTGTGTTTGGATGAGGGGGTTAGTGTGTGTGCAATTTTGTGTGAGGGAAATGTCCCTTTTGGCAACTGGGAGAACACACTACAGGATGCACATTCCCCTTTCTAAACACAGATGATGTCAGCACCCTATAAGTACAGCAGGAGAAGGGAAGCCTCCCAAAAATGCGAATAGCGCACTCTGCTAATGCGTCCGACTCGAGTGTCATATCATAGTTAGGTAGTGGTTTGAATCCTGCAAGTGTCTGTGTTTGGATAAGGGGGTTAGTGTGTGTGCAATTTTGTGTGAGGGAAATGTCCCTTTTGGCAACTGGGAGAACACACTACAGGATGCACATTCCCCTTTCTAAACACAGATGATGTCAGCACCCTATAAGTACAGCAGGAGAAGAGAAGCCTCCCAGTAATGCGAATAGTGCACTAAACTTTATTCTGTTCAGCAGAATGTATAACACAAAAGTCAAACAGCTCTCTATTCAAAACTTAACCCATTTGTGAATTTTACCATATGGTAAACAATCGATTTGACCTTTGACATTTATGTACCATTATCTTGTCAGTTCATTTGATTGAGCAAACTAAACAGAGTCCCAGTTCTAGTATAATAGTTTTTCTTTAAGCTTTCCATATTCCTAAGAGCAAATTTAAATAGTGATGCTATGCAATACTTCCTTAAGAAGACCTTGTACAATATGACTGTTCTTTGAATACAAATAAACAACAATTATATGTGGTTCTATGCCACAGATACCAAAATTCCACTTTCTAGCATCTTGATTTTTTCTTTGCCTGCGTGCCCCACAAAATGAGCTCTACTCTTGTTCATTTAAGTGACCTGTTGATTTTCTAGGACCAAAATACTGAAGCCCACTTATTCCTTTGGGCAAGAATGGACTGCGACAGGAGTGTGTGCCATCAACTATGTACTAGAAATTATATATATATATATATATATATATATAGTATATGTCTGTGTGTGTGTGTGTGTGTGTGTGAGATTCTGTGTGTGTGTATCAGTCTCTCTCTCTCTGCATATATATGTACTGAAACACCTAAACATCGATGTTTATAATGTCAACAAGAAAACATTAACATTGCAAATGTTGACATGGTATTATACATGCAGTGAGCAACAGCATCAGCTCATGTTAAAATAAAAGTAAAGAAAATAAAGTAAAAACATTTTTTTCAGGAGGTCAAGCCCCTTGCTCCCCACTTCACCTGATATTTATATATACTAACTCTGATATTGCACAAAGTTGGGGAAACAGTATTTTCCCCAACCCTGAGAAGTGTGTGATCTCACACATTTGTCAACCATCTGTTTAGTGAACAAAATTTTGTCAACTAAACAGATTTCAACCAAAGTTAGTGTCAACAAAATTAAATCTTACCATGTAGGTTCATACGTACATATCTATCTATTTATCTATGTGTGTGTGTGTGTGTGTGTGTGTGTGTGTGTGTGTGTGTGTGTGTACACAAACTCACATACAACACACACACACACACACACACACACACACACACACACACACACACACAGATACACACGCATGTTATATCTATTTATATACATAAAAACATATATAGATATATGTATATACCTCTGGGCAGGATTCACGAAGGCTTGCACGGAGTGTAAGAGATGTGCAACACTCCATGCAAGCCTCGCGATCCAGGAACAGCCCTAAACTCCGTGTATGAGACCAGCTAAAACGTCTCTTACACGGACTGGGTGTGGACATGCTAAATACCTCACTTGCAGCTGAAAGGTATGCAAATGAGGTATATTAGCGATCCACGAAGCAGAAACCAGTCCGTGTAAGAGACGTTTTAGCTGCAGAAATGTACTCAGTTGACAACTGAGTACGTTTCTACAAATTCCTAACGGAGCCATGTCAGCTTCAAAAAAAGGGTGTATATGACTCAGGCAGCATGCCAATGGCCAAATATGTGGCAATTGGCAAGATAACCCGATGCCCAAAATATTAAAAATATAATTTTTAAACCCAGCGCAGCCCCGCTTGCATAAATGGGCTGCGCTGTATAAAACCATAAAAAAGAAGGTTATAAACCCACAAATGTGGGTTTCATGCAATACATGTAATGACAATGCAGGGACCAGCAGACCAAAAACAACATGGCCACCGTGTAGTGGTTGCTAAGGGGGGAAGCTGAGTCTAAGACATGTAACTAAGCATTAGTAGGCAATCTCATGTAAATGAGGGTTAGGATACTGAATCTCACAGTCACATAGCAAATGAGCACAGTCTGAGTAGTGTAAGAGATACATAAGGGGAGGAATAGAGTAGGAGATAGGTGACATCACAGGGGGGAATGGTAGAAAGAAATGCAGTTCATTGGAGGTCAGTGTAACATGACAGATGACAGACACAGATCATGGAAAGAGGTGTGCCACTAGATAAGTCATGGAAAGTCAAGAAATGGAAGGTGTACACTGTTACTTACACCAAAGTTTCTTGCTGGGCTTGCATGCGCATGTGTGCACGCCATGAAGCGCGAGTAGGGCAGTGTGCGTGCGTGTAAGGCAGACTGAGCATGTGGGAGCGTGTTGGGAGATGTTTAACACTGTTTGCGCTGGTGCGCGTGTAGGGCAGGCTGAGTATGTTGGAGGCTGTTGGCAGATGTGTAACAGTGTTTGCATGGGTGTGCGCGCGTTTTAACCCGAATAAGTAGATTCTGAACCATGTAAGCACGTGTGTGCACGTGTAAGCCACTGTGAGCGTGTTTCTGATGGTATGCACGTTGCTCCCCCCTGAGGAAACAGAGAGGAAAAAGGAAGCAACAGAATTAATAGGAAGCTAGCAGGGATAACTGCTGAAGCTAGCAGGTGAAAACAATTAGAAGCAGGCAATTACACAGACAGAATAGTAGCCCAGCCCAGCACTTAAAACTCTGCAAACAGTAGTGCAGGATGTTTCTCTTAAGAGACACTGCAAGACAGGAGTAAGCTAATAGAAGTGAAAACTGAAAAGCAACTCAGAGCAGAAATGTTAAGGGCTGCCATAGCTGTCATAATGAGACATAGGCGACTTGCTGAGGGTGGTGACAATGCAGATGGTGCCAGACAACCCACAGTGAGGAGGCGGAGAAGAGTGTACAGGCCCAGGGTCACCTACCACGGGTTACATGAGCTGGAGATAGTAGAGCTATAGAGTGGACAGAGAGCTCCTGCAGCAAATTGTTGAGCTGTGCAGGCCACGCCTCACACACAGAACCAACAGAGGGAACCCATCCCAGTGGAAACCAAGGTATGTGTTGGCATAAGAATAGTAGCAACAGGTACCTTCCAGAGACCAACTGGTGACATGATGGAGATATCACAGGCATCAGCCTACAGGGTACTGCACCAGTTTCTGGATGCCATGTCAGCACATGTCGGTGATCATGTATATTTCCCCAATGCCCGTGAGGTATTGGCCAGCAATATGCGTCTCTTCCAGCAAATAGCGGAATACCCTGAGGTAGTGGGTGCAATAGACTGCACGCACATACGCATCAAAGCACCAGCCGTGGCGGGTAGGGCCTACATTAACCGCAACGGCTTCCCTCCATCAACTGCCAGGTCATGTGTGATGCCCAGGGCATAATAATGAATGTGTGTGCTGGCTGCCCTGGGAGTTACCACGATTCCCACATCTGGCATTTGGCGCAGCTGTACCAGACATTTGCCAATGGGGACATCCCACACGGACACCTAGTGGGGGATGCAGGTTATGCACTGGAGCCGTGGCTGATGACACCCATCAGAAACGCACACACACCTGAACAGGAATGCCATAATGAGGCACACGCACAAACACGTAATGTAATAGAGCGTGTGTTTGGGCTGCTCAAGTCACGGTTCCGGTGTCTGGACACATCTGGTGGAGCCTTGCAGTACACACCAACTACATGTACCCAAATTGTCATGGTATGTGCTATGCTACATAATATGATCTTGCAAAAACAGCTGCAGCAGGACCAGCATAGGGCCGGGCCAAACAGCCCCCCACCATTGCCAAGGCCATCACAGGCAGAGCGTGACTCGGAGGAGGAACAACCTGAGCCTGCCCCAGTAGGCAGAAGGAGGCGTGCCCAGTATGCCCTGGCCTTGGCAAAGAGGCAACACATAGCACATACACTGGCTCAGTAGGAACCCTGGGAATGATACCCCTCTGACTCACTCAAATAATAACATGGATGCCTAAAATGACATGACCTGCTCACAAACATGTACAGGGAAGTGTAATATGCGCATCTGACAGAGGCAGCCCTGCAGCACCACCTGAGGCATGAATGCCATGTGTTAAGTAATGTAACACCATGTACTATATGCACACCTGAGCACCCTGACTAACATCCACCCTCACCAAGCATGAAGCCACAAAATGACGATGGGATGATCAAGTGCAATAACTGGCTGAAGTAATGCAGTTAGTCAAAGAGGAGCCAATGTGTTTCAGGCTGGGAAGACATGCGGAGCATGACATGATGCACCACCTGCTAGGGGTGGCGTGTACCTATCATGCCATGCCCCATGGATACTGGCAAAGGCTGTCAGTACCCACAGCATGCCCTGAATAGGTAAGTCTCAAAACACAAACCCACCTTCATAGGTTCCACAAGGGATAGGAACCTAGATGTAATGCTACCCAATGACAGATGTCTAAACAGCAAGATGTGTGCAGTGTAAACGCACACAGTATGGAGAATGTAGATACCAGTCCTGTAATAGAGAACTGGGTCAAGGCTCACATCAGCACCCTAACACTACCAGGTCACACCTTATACTGTGCTGTACAGCCGCAAAACATGGAACAGGCTACAAAAGGAGGGTGACTAGCAATAAATGTCAAGGATAACCACACCCCATGTTGGTACCACAACAAAAAGCAGCATGGATTAGCCATGGTCAAATACCAATGGCTAAAATGCCTCCCAGTATATAGCCTGCTGCAAACTACTGTCCTAATACCAGGAACTGCACCTGGCCTATGTCGGAATACATGAATATATCAAGCCCCCCAAACCACATTATATTGCTTGACTGAAAATACCCAGAAATACACCGGGAGCATTATACTAGCACCAACACAGTAGGAGAAAATTTCCCAGAATCCATAAACCAAAATGCCCAGGAGCAATGTACCACTCCCACAAGAGGGGTAAGCATACTGGATGTGATAATCAGCAACATGTGCACTGGATGGCAAGATGAGAAGTGTACCCTCACGGTAAGACCAGACCATAGAGTAATCACACTGGATATACACATCCTGACCCCAGTCCCTGGCCAGAATACCACAGTGAAAAACATGTGTAAAGCATAGGTTGCAGCCCTCCAAACTGATGTTGAATCCACGAAAGGCCCTGTGCAAGTGCAGAATATGGGACACACCACAGAACATGTTATACAGGCATTCCATGAACACAGTCAGGAATGCTTGGAGTATGCAGTCACAAATAACAACAACACGCAATGCCATACATGCAGGCATCTGGCATGCTGGACTCCAGCCATTACCAAACCATGTAAGAGAATGAGGAAGCTACCACATGATAGAGCAAACATAAAAAGGGAAGTAATCACTGACCAGTAGTATGGCAATAACATATGTCCACACATACAATCCACTAAGTCCAGCCACAACAAGTAGAATCTGTGAATCCAGAGGCAATGTGACACCAGTCCCAAGTACACAGACAACCACAACACCCCCAATAAATACAAATATATGTGATAGATGCAACCATGTATCCAAACCAGAGGTTGAGCTCCACCAACTCAGTACTGTCAAAACTAGTTAGGAGGAGAAGGTAACCACATACACCACAAACCCATTCCCACATAGACCTACCACAACTGTAAACCAAACACATAAACACAGACAAATATTCCGGAGGCCTTAATTACAAGCACACCACACCAACAGAAGCCTCCAAAGCAGATCACAAGCAACCACAACCTTCAAACATAGCACATGCAATGAATAGTATGCAAAGCTGGTGTGCCAAACAGTCACAGGCCAGAAGGAGAAACAACATGCCTGATACAGTTGTAATAGGTGTCTGTATAGGCAGACACACTGCTGCCCCACTCACCAGACTGAACAAGGGAAAGGGTAGAGTAAGCTGCCTGTAGGCTGCCACAAAATGCCACATAACACAAGTACGCAGGTCACCCCAAAGCAAGCAGAAATATGATGCACTCAATGTCCATGCTGGTGTGAATTACCTGAGATGTACCTCCCTGGTCAACATGAAAAGAGACATGGATGGTCCCTCTGAGTATGTACCCCAGGCCGGTATGACACTGGCTGTGTGCAGCATCCAACCCTCACCAAGAATGATGCCATAGTACAAACACAGAATGCTCATGTTTAACAGCTGGCACAGTTACAGCTGTCAGTCCAAGAGGGTCTAATGTCTGATTGAAAACAACAGGAAAAGAACCAACTGTATTACCAACAACAGGAACAATGAGTGAGTCCCAGCTCTACTTTCAAAGTCTGGTTTAATTTTTAAATACAGTTCAATATATTTACAAGAACAGTTCTTAATCTCCTTTAAGATTAAGAACTGTTCTTGTAAATATATTGAACTGTATTAAAATAGAGCTGAGACCATTATTCATTATTGTTGTTGGTAATAGGGTCTAATGTCTGTCTGCTTGAGATGTCAAGCATGACAAGCCATGCTGCTGTTCCAGGGATGGCTTGCACCTGTTACCCGTGTGCATCTGGATACTGGATAAGGCCTTTGCCGCCTCCATAGAGCCGTATGTAGGCAAGGCCAAAAAGACTACCCACCACCATAGAAAACATAAGTGGTAGGAAACATAAGGGTAATGCTGACCAATGCCAGATGTGTAAACTGCAATATGCATGCCCCTGAGGCACTTCCCATTATGGAGAACATTGATGTCTGTGCAGTGACAGAAGCCTACTGCAAGCCTAGTGATAGCACACCAGCACTACTAGGTTATACCACATATCATGTGTTATGGCCCCAACACCTGCACCAAAACATCAAAGGAGGGGGAGTATCCATATGCAGCACAGACACCCATATGGCCAGGTAACTGACAATGCACAAAGCAGCGAGACCACCCATGTGCACCTAACTGTAGTCAAAACTGCTGTACAGTCTGTAGCATGCGACAGACCACACTCTCACACACAAGAACTCCACCCAGACATCCTGAAGACACTGGACAGTATGAATGTCCCACAAATACCAGACAAGGTACACACAAATTACCACATAGGTGGCAAACCATTATGTATGCAAGGAGTAATCAGGGACCTAGGGACACAGGTCGAAAGTAATCTGTCATGTGACACTCACAATGCCAATGTGGCTAGGAAGATTATCGATATTGGACACCGTATCATGAAAGGATTCACATCTACATCAACAGAGGTCACTGTGCCACTGTACTGTTCCCTTATCAGACCCATAATCTAGTACAATGACTCATATGGGATGTACCTTACGTGACACCTGCAGCGGTTCGGAAGACCTCATAGTTACCCCACCAACAGGATAAAGGATGTGAAATATATGTCATATGCTGCCTGGCTGTAGACACCCCAGCTGAATGCAGTCACAGACTGCCTACACAGAGGCATTGTATGTCTGTTGTACAAGGCCATGTCTAACACAGGAGTAATGGACATGTTCCACCACAGGAAATCTAAGCCATTGGATCTGTGAGAGTGACAGATGTCTGCCTCAACACATAATGAAATAAGATGTGCTGGAGGGACAGATACATAACCCAGAGGCTCCCACACCCAGAAACAGGATCCCAATCCATGTTAGGCAGAGCCCCTCACTGACACCCTCAACAGGAATATTGCCAAGTGGATGGATGATCGTACATGTATATTGGGGGTCCTCACTGTGTCACGACCAGACAGAGGCACAGTGAAGAAATTCATAAATGGCCATAATAGAACATAGCAAGGGGTGGCGAAGACACACACACACTCTGGCTAGGCTTACTAATGGCCTAGGGTGTATAGCCTAGTATGAACCCATGAACCTATGAAGATACAAAACATACAGGACACTAAGGATAATCACAAGGCTTACCCAACTGATGGTAGGAACCATGTTGGGCATCCACAGATATGCTCCGAATCACACAGATATTACAAACAACATACCAAACACACATACATATTGCTAACATACAACCTGTCAGGTGCAGTGCAAACACCCCCCCCCCCCAGAGTGCAAAATACCTATCCCAGCAGACAGATGGTCCCCTGACATTGCAGATGCTGAGGTAACAGCCATCATCTGCAAAGCAGAACACACAGCAACAAAGGTATGTGATGGTGTCCTGTGCTGAGGCCAACATGGACTCCAAGAATAATGGAATGCCAAATCACACTACTGCCCAATGTCAGCCTTACCACAGGATATGTACCCAAAGAGCAGTGTACAACAACAGTGGTCCATCACAACAAAGGTGTTGCCTGAATGGATACTCCAAACTACCACCCCAGGATACTGACAAGCTTGTTCTGCACAGCTATGGAAAGGATCAGTATGTACCACAGACAGAAGGCTATTGTGGACCTACTGATACTGGACCCTACACAGTGTGGCTGTCGTAACTGCAGATCCTGCCCCTAAACATGTTTGACCCATTTGAAGCAGTCATTAAGGTCATTGATGAGGGCAATGTGGTCCACACAGCGTAGCTGGACCGTGCACATGCTTCTAGACAATACCGTACGAGTTCAGTATGGATATGTTCACCAGCTTAAATATATACCCCTATGTCAGTAGAGGGGTTGCAAACCAGACCAAGGACAGAACTGACATGGTCAGACATGCCGCATCCATGTCAGACTACAAAGCAGATATGAGTGGCATCCCACAAGGCCTGCTCTTGCCCCCCCCGTTCTGTATATATGTCCCAATGTCCCATAGGTATAGGCCAACATGGAAGGACTGTGACTGAACATGTATGCAGAGGAGTACAAACAGTCCACCATATCCGACCCCCAGCTGACACAAGCAACCCACAAAAGGGCCACCTACAAACAGACAACTGGAGCCATAGCCATGTCAGCAAGCTAATTGCAGAACTGTGTATAGACAACCACCGTGGATATACAGTAAGTGCCCACAAATTACCACACAGGTGTTAACCCATGACGTACCTAACATGTAATGTGAGACCTGGGTACAAAAAGTGATAGATATCCTGCACTGGACAAACATGTGGCTGTAGTGTTCGCAGAAACATATACTATATACCCACCCAAACATGAAGGTTGGCAGATGTAGATAAGGGGAACTCACTGTGGCTCTGCAGTCATCCTCCATCAGCATCACAAGTGACTACAATAGCCCCTGTGGGATATACCGCAGCAGACACCTCCATCAACTGTAAAGTCTACAACAGTACCCTACCAGGAGTAGCAAAGAGCATGAACAGATGCCATGTGTTGCCTGAGTAAACAAACTGCAGCCCCACACACCGCCATACTGCCCAGCTACAGGCAAGCTGTGCCTGATGTATGAAGCCATGTCCAACCTGGAATGAATGAACATGTTGCACCTTGTACAATCTGAATGGCAGTGAGCTATGCACATGAGAGACCTGAACCCCAGCACTGACATACATAAGACAAGCTGTACAGAATGATCCATTACACAGAGCACCCTACTCTTCAGTAAACTCCTGGCACAGGTCAGCCAAAGAGTCACATATCGACACCCATCAAGAGGAATCCTGATGAGTGGATGGGAGATGGTAGGCTAACCCTGGGTATCACTGTTATGTCAGAGGTAGACAGAGGCACAGTATACTAACCATGACATATGTCATGGCAAACTCCAGTTACAATGTGTGTCGAAGGACAAACACACCCTGTGACTAGCATCAGAAATGGCCTAGGAACATTGCTAGTGTTTGCCAATGTCCACCCATGTTGTGGAATACACTAGCAATGTTGGACGAGCCTGGTGTAGGTAGTCCATATCTGAACATAATGCAACATGGTCATATATGCACAACTGGCCCCTACACAGTCTGTTGTGCTCACTATGAAGATGTCAAGCAGTCATAGGACTAAAGCCCAGGATACTGTCCACCACAGTGAAAGTACTGAACCAGTACACTATACGGTACTACAGTGTTAGGTCATTATGAAAGTATGTTGAGAACTGTCTGCAAAGTATCCCATGCAATCCCTGCAGGCACAGTATAATCCCTGTTGTGGCAGACACGAAGCAGTTGGCCAGTTAGTACACAACATGACACCCAACACACAACCATAAGCGTGAGATATTGTTGAAGTTCACACACACCCAAATATGTGGTGGACTTCAGAGTGCAACATATGGAAAGCTCAAACTGGGCATGCTCGCACACTTTGATAAATGAGGCATATGTCAGACAACATGCCATGGAAAGGCTGAACTGGGCATGCTCACACACTTAGGCCATATCTCCGTTTAGCAGTTGGCCACACATATCTGGTATTTGTATGTGTCAGTCCAGGAACCAACCACAACACAGCAATCTGCCCAGTGCACACAGTAAATGACTACAGAGACATAAGTGATATACTGGATCGCTGTCATATGCAAACATCTTCCACAGATACACAAGTTGGTCATAGGAACAGGGAATGCTATGGCAATAAAGACCTGCAAAGAGTAGAACAGCACAACAAATATTGTGCATCCGACAATTGAACATATGGGTGTAGAGGTCAATACTAGGCTTGTTGCCCTAGGGAATGACAGCTCAGCCAGAGTGTGCTTGGCATCTGCATCCCCAGGACAGTAGGCTACTGTGCCACTGTAAAGTAGGTCACAGAAGGCAACATGTGAGGCTAGTGAGCTGTGCCTCTGTCAAGCAGGGGCACCGTGGAGGTCCCAGGGATTGAATGTGCTAAGCCACAGCCATGTTGTCGGTGTGTGCTGGGAGAGGGTTGCTGAGGATCTCTGACAGTAGGTGTCTGTCAATAACAGACTGAGGGGAGCCCTATCTGCATTCTCTGGATGATTCCACTGTCAACACTGTGTTGTAATGATTATGTGTGAATGAAGTGCCATGCTGGAACTGTTCACAGATGTCCTCCCTCTGTGGGCTACAGCTCTGCAATGTATTAGGTCACTCTGTCTGTTGTACGGCATATATGGCTGGTGTACAGCTGACAGGTGTCTTGTTGTGGAGCAGTCATGGGTATATGTGGGATAGCATGATCAATGCAAACCGTACACATGCTCATAGAATGCAATTGTCAAGGATTATGCTGAGTGGCCAGTATCATGGGTCCTCTGAAGTCGTCCACCCCAGTCTTCACAAGTGTAGAGTCTGCTTGTGCTAAATACAGTTTGTGTGCAGTGACAACCTTGCCTGGGGGTGGAGATGGGATATGGATGTCCAGGGAAAGGTGGGTATGGTCAGATATCAACAATGGTGGTCTACCTCTGGTGTGGAACAGTGAGTACCCATGTTGCAGATGGACAGGTGCAATATGTATTCCCCCATGTGGCTGTGGTGAGTGGTTCTGCCATAGCACATGGACCCACAAATTGTAGTGGCTGTAGGGTAAAGTGGTAGAGGCCTGAGTAGTTCTCACACACAATATGCCTGTAGCTGATGTTAACAACTGGAATGGTGTATGTGAACACCTACATATCCTGGCACTGTTTCCAGGGAAGCTAAGTGTGTGTCCTGGATGTGGGTGTGGTGTTCTGGACTGGTTGTGTTGTGTGTTACAGGTCCTGTGGTCACAAAGCATGGTATAGAACATAACCTGCCAGTGCGATGTGCATATCTGACCCTGACGTAGGTGGCTGCAAATGCATATATATGCTATCCCCCACCTGACAGATAGTACTACATGTACATACCTCTGTAGAAATAAAGATGTCAGCACCCTATAAATACTGCAGGTGCAGAACAGATGCCCAGTAATTCGGATAGTGCGCTCTGCTAATGCGTCTCCCTCAAGTGTCATAATATAGTTAGTTAGGTAGGGGTTCGAATCCTGCAAATGCTCTGTGTGTGTGTGTGGGTGAGTGGGATTTGTGTGTGTGAAATACTGTGAGAGGGAAATGTGCCTTTTGGCAACTGGGAAAACACACTACAGGATGCACATTCCCCTTTCTAAACACTGATGATGTCAGCACCCTATAAGTACAGCAGGAGAAAGGAAACCTCCCAGTAATGCGAATAGCGCACTCTACTAATGCATCCGTCTCGAGTATCATAACATTGTTAGGTAGGGGTTTGAATCCTGTACATGCTCAGTGTGTGTGGAGGGGGTTAGTGTGTGTTCAAGACTGCGTGAAAGAAGTATCTGTTTTGCCAACTAGGAGAACACACTACAGGATGCACATTCCCCTTTCTAGACACTGATGATGTCAGCATCCTATAAGTACAGCAGGAGAAGGAAAGCCTTGCAGTAATGCAAATAGCACGCTCTGCTAATGCATCCGACTTGAGTGTCATAACATAGTTAGGTAGTGGTTTGAATCCTGCAAATGGCAAGTGTGTGTGTTTGGATGAAGGGGTTAGTGTGTGTGCAATTCTGTGTGAGGAAATGTCCCTTTTGGCAACTGGGAGAACACACTACAGGATGCACATTCCCCTTTCTAAACACTGATGATGTCAGCACCCTATAAGTACAGCAGGAGAAGGGAAGCCTCCCAGTAATACGAATAGCGCACTCTGCTAATGCGTCCGACTTGAGTATCATAACATAGTTAGGTAGTGGTTTGAATCCTGCAAATGTGTGTGTTTGGATGAGGGGTTAGTGTGTGTGCAATTTTGTGTGAGGAAATGTCCCTTTGGCAACTGGGAGAACACACTACAGGATGCACATTCCCTTTCTAAACACAGATGATGTCAGCACCCTATAAGTACAGCAGGAGAAGGGAAGCCTCCCAAAAATGCGAATAGCGCACTCTGCTAATGCGTCCGACTCGAGTGTCATATCATAGTTAGGTAGTGGTTTGAATCCTGCAAGTGTCTGTGTTTGGATAAGGGGGTTAGTGTGTGTGCAATTTTGTGTGAGGGAAATGTCCCTTTTGGCAACTGGGAGAACACACTACAGGATGCACATTCCCCTTTCTAAACACAGATGATGTCAGCACCCTATAAGTACAGCAGGAGAAGAGAAGCCTCCCAGTAATGCGAATAGTGCACTCTGCTAATGTGTCCGACTCGAGTGTCATAACATAGTTAGGTAGTGGTTTGAATTCTGCAAATGGCAAGTGTGTGTGTTTGAATGAGGGGGGTTAGTGTGTGTGCAATTTTGTGTGAGGGAAATGTCCCTTTTGGCAACTGGGAGAACACACTACAGGATGCACATTCCCCTTTCTAAACACAGATGATGTCAGCACCCTATAAGTACAGCAGGAGAAGGGAAACTTACCAGTAATGCGAATAGTACACTCTGCTAATGCGTCAGTCTGGAGTGTCAGAACATAGTTAGGTAGGGGTTTGAATCCTGCAAATGCTCAGTGTGTGTGGAAGGAGCTAGTGTGGGTGCAAGGCCTGTATGAAGGAAATATCCCTTTTGGCAACTAGGAGAACACACGACAGGATGCACATTCCCCTTTCTAAACACTGATGATGTCAGCACCTTATAAGTACAGCAGGAGAAGGGAAACCCCCCCCCAGTGATTCAAATAACGCACTCTGCTAATGCGTCTCTCCCGAGTGTCATAATATAGTTAGGCAGGAGTTTGAAACCTGTAAATGGCATGTGTGTTTGGATGTGGGAACTCTGTGTGTGTGCAATTCTGTATGAAAAACATGTGCTTTTTTGAAATCAGGGGATCACACTACATGATGCACATTACCCTTTCCAAACAGTGATGATGACAGCACCCTATACATACAGCTGGAGAAAAGATATCTGCCAGTATTCAGAATAGCGCAACCTCCTACAGCGTCACTCTCAAATGCCATAACATATTTAGGTGGGGGTTTGAAACCTGCAAGTGTGTGTGTGTTTGGATGTGGGGAGTTTGTGTGTGTGCATTTCCGTATGAAAAGCATGTTAGTTTTGGCAATCAGGAGATCACACTACCTGATGCACATTACCCTTTCAAAATATTGATGATGTCAGCACCCTATAAGTACAGCCAGAGAAGAGGAACTATCTAGTAATCAGAATAGTGCGCTTTGCTAATGCGTCTCTCTCACGTGTCATGACTTAGTTAAGTAGGGGTATGAATCCTGTAAATGGCAAGTGTGGGGGTAGTAGAGTGCGTGTAAATGCAAGTGTGAGAGAACAGATCCTTTTGGCAAATACTACAATACACCAGATGCTGCATATTCCCCCAGTAAACACAGGGGATGTCACCACACTATCAGCACAGCCAAACAGGGCTAGTTGGCTAGTAATGCCAATAGTGCGCTCTGCTACTGTATCTATTATCATTGTCAGAGTACAGATAGGTATGTTTTGGTAACCCACAACTGCCACGTGTGGTTGTGTCACACATTATGACCTTGTGTGGGTCTTTGTACATAACAATGCATGCCATTGCCTAAACCAGCAATGGCATTGCACACATGATGTATGTGTGTGACGCATACACATAAATACCTGTGACCTGCAGTAGTTACCATGTCTGATACATGCCTCGAGTGGATAAATGGTATTTGCAATGTATACCAATATGACTGTGTCTTAATGTGCAGGGGCCGCACGCGGTATTTGTCTATACAGTGTGGGTGTATATGGTAAAATACCTACAGCAGGGGATACACATCTGGTCTGGGCCATATAGTGTACATGTAGTTGATGTACAGGTGCTGCATGTTCCCACCTGTTGTGGTAGTGGTAACATGTCATTCCACTGCAATTCAGTGACCACATGCTGTGAACCCTTCAACTAGTGTGTTGTAGCTACAGTAATGCTCATGCACAATGTTTGGCTGGATGCAGTCCAGCCATATAAAGACAGTTCTTGAGACTGTCATATTGCCAGTGTTGTTATGGAGGATAGGTGGTCTTCCTGTGTATGGGAGGGTTGTGTGTACCAGGCTATGAACCAGATGGCAGTCCAACACACTGTTAGCTGCACATGATTAGGCCCTGATGCTTTGTGCTGTGCCAACAACCTGGAGGTGTGTGTATCTGTGGTGCCTTGGGATACCACCCTCCTGTCCATGTGTGTTACATGTGTAGGGGATGACAGTCATGGTATGGGCATAACCTGTCAGTGATGGGTAACACCTGTGAGCCATGAATCAGAACTCTGGTACTGCACAGACATTGCAGTTCACCATGCTGAGGACAGTGTCCGGTGCATGCATCTTGCGGTGTACACTGCTGTTGTTGTGTAGCAGCACTGTTAGTGTCCTAACCTGTGTGATACCCGCGGAGGTGGCTATGTAAACCGTGTCCTGCAGCATAAGGCAGTATGTATCAAGGAGCTTTGCCAATATACATCGGGCCATGGGTGTCACGTGCAAGATGACCCTTGCACATCATTGTGGCTTCCCTAGCATGTAAGCACACATTGACAGCCAGCGGATACCCTATGAATGACATTGGAGACTGAGCATAATGTAGACATACAACACCCTTCCCACATATAATGGTAGCATACCTGGTGAGGGTATGTTGGCAACCAAGATCAGGCTCATACTGGCCTGTGCCACATGCTGAGAGATCCACTCTATGTTCCCTATCATGTAGTCCAGGGAGGTATGTCTCAGGTCAGCCATACTGGCATGGTCAATGAGTGAGTCATATGTGTCCATGCCTCTGACTGACCTGTATGCATGTGTTCTGTGATGGACCATAGTGCCCCTGAGGCATATCACTGTGACCTTCACCAGATACAGGCTGTTGAGCGGGACCCCAGTGCAGCACCCAAGATAGGTACCTGACACGTTTGTAGCAGGTGTGTTGTGTAGCCCTACAGGCTGTGAGTGTGTGGCACACGGGATGTGTGTGCCATGTGTGGCATGTGCTCTGTTCCGACTGAACATATGCCTGTGTGCCAGCTGTGGAGGTGTGTGATGCTCAGGCAGGATGCTATTCTGAGTCCCCACGTATGTCCCAGTGTGTTCAATATGCTGTCAGTGCGTGTCAATGTCTGACTTGTATTGTAGTCACTGTAATATTTTTTATTTATTTATTTATTTATCTTACAGTTGTTGACCGGGATAGTCCGACTGGATACATGTCCATTTTCAGCGGAGGCCCGGGGAGAAAAGCTCCAAGGGTAAGCAGATACAGCATTACATAATACCAGCATTACATATTACAAACAGATTATTTACAGTGATTACATAAGTAAGCAAGTTAAACATATTCCACAGGTTAAAGTTAGTCCTGAGCACAAGTCAGGATTAAATTAAATTACACAGTAAACTGGTTAACAGATTTTACACATTCGAGTTAGCCAGGCTTGATAGATTGACATAGCCAGTTAAGTGACAAATGTTGTTTGAGTCTAGTGTTAAATTGACCTAAGGTGGAAAGTAAGGTAATATCAGCTGGAAGTGAGTTCCAGGATCTACTTACAGAGTTTGCAAAGAGAGAATCACCGGCTGTGTTATTAATGTTGCTAGTCTGAATTAGTAGTTTGTTAGAGGATCGAAGCGGTCTAGGATTGTTATAGGGGGTGATAATATTTGAAGTGCAGGAGTATTGTCCGGATTATAGAGGATTTTATAGGCCATAATCAGTTGGTTATACTGTATTAGGCTAGGTAGTTCAAGCCAACCAAGCTGATTTAGATTGATGCAATGATGTGTCCTAAAAGGCAGCCCAGTGGCAAACCTGGCAATGTGGTTGTAGCAAATTGAGTGTTTGTTAAGGACAGTCTTGTTCATATTCGAGAGTAGAGGGATGCATACAGAAGGGTTGAAAGAAGGTGTGAGCGAGCTATGGCAATTTTAGCTGGAGGGTTAGGAAGGCTTTTATTCTGTAAAGTGACCCTAGTTTTTATTGATGGTTTTGATAGTTTGGTTAACATGTAGGTCACATTTGAGATTATTGTCTATGATGACACCTAATAGTTTAGTAGATGGGTCAGGGGAGATTATTGTGCCATCATTTGATTTTATGGTAAAGGTGAAAGCGGTAGACCTACGTGTTGGTGAAATAACAGCAGTTTAGTTTTTTTGGGATTTAGAATCAGACAATGTTCAGAAAGCCAGTTTTCTATTGTATTAAAGGTGGTCTGGGTAGCTGACCATAACTCTACTGGAGATGTGGCTGAGCAAATCAGAGTAGAGTCATCAGCATATTGGATACAGCTGACTTTTGGGGTGACAGTATAAAGGTCGTTAATGAAGATGGAGAACAGCAAAGGCCCTAGTATGGAGCCTTGTGGTACTCTGAGGGTGTTAGGTAGAAGGTTAGAGAGTTTGTTCTGCCAGACGCCAGCCTGCCGTCGACCATGCAGGTAGGATTGAAACCATTGGAAGGCTCCAGTATCTAGACAGAATGTTTGCAGGGTGTGGATTACAAGTTGGTGATCAACCATATCGTATGCCTTGGAAAGATCCAAAAAGGGGGCTGAGGATATATAATTATTGTTGCAAGTATGGTTTATGGTGTTAGTAAAGGCTAGGAGGCCTGAAGTAGTGCTGTGATGAGGACGGAAGCCATGCTGAGTGTCTGCCATAAGGCGATTTTGGATTAGGTTGTGCATGAATTGTCTATGAATAAAGTTTCCATAATCTTTGCAAGTGGAGAGAGTATAGCTATTGGCCTATAATTGGAGAATTCAGTAGAGCTGCCTCCTTTGTGAAGTGGGATTGCATAGGATATTTTCCAGATGGTGGGAAATTTAGATTCTACCATGGTTCGTTTGATTAGTTTTGAGACGGGATAAGCAATAGCATCAGCTGAGTTTTGTAGGTACTCGGCAGGGAGTTGATCAGCAGAAAGCGTAGTGGGTTTTACTTTTTCAATCAAGGTACGGATAAGTGAAGTGGCGACTGGTTGGAAGCTGAACGCAAGTAGGTTTCTAGGAGTGCTACTTTCAGGACCAGGGGAGCTAGGAGGTAGATGGCTAGCTAGGACTTGAAATGTCTCAGTAAAGAATTGGTCAAAACTATCAGAAACATCTTCAGGGGTTTTATCAATAGTAGCAGCAGGGATTGGGATTGAAGTTTGTCCAGGATGTAGTATATATGACATGCCACCTGACAGGGTATGGCATTACTGGGTTCAGAGAGATCAGTCCCCAGATTGGCTGTGTGGTGGCATCCCACACATGTGTTGTACGTTCCTGGCCAAGGGTGATGGCTGACTGCATACATGTGGCAGCTGTGACATTGCCACATGACTCACATAAACCACAACTGAACCATAGAGGTGATTCACAGGTTACCTTTGCACATGCTACCCTAGTAGTGTGATTGCCATGGTGAGTACCAACACATAGGGCCAATGGGGAACAACATACTGAAGGTGTGTATGTGTGGGTGTACTGCTACTGTTTCATAGCACTGGCATATATGACTGCACACGTGGGTAAATGCCAGGTAAGACATGTGCAATGTGTCACAGGCAACGTACATGCGTACAGGACAGACAGTGACGTTCTGTCATGTGTAAAGTTGACATACGTATCGTACGCTATGCAGATGTCACTAGGAGTCTACAGAAGCACTGTAACTCTGCATTGCAGGTGTAAGCAGTGTTCCAGGGAACCCCAAGCGAACATGCATGCAAACAAAGCTACAGTAAGCAGGGCTGGATGTAGTGCATTGTACAACAAAGAAGGAGTAACAATAACAGTAAGTAACAATGCAAATATGTAGGCACTATCAACATGTACCCAGGAATACACAGCGCAGATGCTCATGGCAGAATTGATATTATGTCATAGTTATTTGTGATTTGGATTACATTGGTACTGCACACATATCTACATGCGCAAACATCCACATTGCATAGTCGTTGTGGGCAACTTGACACCATTACTGTACATGTCCACCATTGCATATCATTACTTGCGTTAGCTTCCCCCCTGTGCTACCCACGTATGCGGCTATCTGTTGACATCCTTACCACCGGCATGCAATTATGTGCAGCTGTTACACTTTGGTATGTACTATGGGTGCAGATAACAATTCAGGACATTCATACAGTTACTGCATCAGGCATGCTGGGATATACACACAGTCATAGCAGCACACTGTACTGTTATCAAAATGATACTACTAATACACTTCTATGTAGTCACCCTGTGCATCAGCAACGTGTTTACCTGTTCCCGCAATGATGTTGGAGATTGCAGGAGGTGGCACAGTGTCATCATATGCACAGGGTGTGAATTAGGTATGCCTGAGTCAGCCACTGATACCACCAATTGACATGTGTGTGTATGTGTGTTGGTGAGGGGCAGCAGTACAGGGTGGGGCAGTGTTGGTGCAGTGTGTGCATGTATGTGGTCACACTAGGTGTTAACATTTCACATGTGTATATGTACGCACACAGTTCCACCTCATGGCTGCCATATACAGGGGTTTGTGGACAGCCACAGACTGCACCTGGCAGGTCATACAGATCAGGGTCTGTGGGCACGGACACGGTACCTGTGCCTGGCAGGGGTGCTATGGACCATATCCAGTACTAAGCCAGACTGGGTACTGTCATCAGAAGCAGGAGTGTGTTGACCGGACACAGGTCCCTGTTGGGACTGTCCAGAGCCATGTGCACGTGGTCTCCTGGGGCGTTCCAATGACAGCACAGACCCAGCATTGCTGGGGCTGCTGCTGGCACTATGGGGGCGTGCACGGGCCTGTTGTCGTCTGCCGACTGCCAGCTGCTGCTGTTGCTGGCATATGGCCACGTCGACGCCGCAAACGCCCACCATTGCCCTGGCTTATGGATATTTGGTTGTGGAACTGCTGTAATATGTCCCCAAAACGTCTGTCTATGACATTGGTGAAATTACGGATAGCATCCGCGATGTCACCCATACTGTCAGTCATGGCTGTGCGACATGCTCTCAGCTCCCTCAGACCCTGTCTGGTGTACCTTTCCATACGCAACTGTGCCTGCATGACAGTCCAAAGCATAGCTGAGGTTGACAGACCTCTTTGGGCACGTCGGCCAGAGGCAGTACGCCCACGGATGCTCCCACGAGAACCCATGGGCAACTGTCTGTGTGGTACCATCGCAGGACCCTGCCCATGGCTGCTGTGTGGGGACGCATGTGCCACAGGTACCACATTACCCTGGTCTATGCCCACTGTATCCTGTCCATCACCTAGGGACAATGGTGACAAAGGATGTACTGGCAGGATGACTGTGCGCAATGATGGGGTTGACAGCTGTGTACTGTCAATTGGCTGACCAATGGCGGACCCTGACACACCTTCTTGTACCATTACACAAATATCATCATTACCAGTACCTGTGGCACAAGATTCAGGTTCCCTGCTGCAGGACACCAGAGCAGCACCAGAACCTGTGGGAGGAAGACAGGAAACACAGTTTACAGTCTCCAGACATTGTTACCAGTGATGCACTTATGCACACATGCACACATGCACACATGGACACATGGGCACATGCACACATGGACACATGGACACAGGCACATATGTAGACATGCAAACGTGGACACATGCACACATGCACACAGGCACACATGCTCACATGCACACATGCTTACATGCACACGTGGACACAAGCACACGTGGACTAATGCACACATGCACACATGCACACGTGGACACATGCACACATGGACACATGCACACATGTACACGTGGTCACATGCACACATGGACACATGCACACATGCACACGTGGTCACGTGTACACATGCACACATGCACACGTGGACACAGGTACACATGCACACATGCACACATGCACACGTGGACACAGGCACACATGCAAACATGCACACATGCACACGTGGACACAGGCACACCTGCACATATGCACACATTCACACATGCACACATGGGCACAGGCACACCTGCACACATGCACACATGCACACCCCACAGTATACACACAGAGCACTACTGAGTTACACTAGTGTGACTGGCACTAACAGGACTATTATAGGTATTGTTAAACACACTCACCAGCATGGATGGCCTGCCTTGCTGTAACCCCGGAGGGACCTACAGAAATGATGAGATTAATGTCAGTGGGCACAACTGTGCCATTGATATTGCATATGATACAGTGCAGTAGTACACCAGTTGCCTTTCACACGTCAGCTGCTGATATTGCCAGTATCACACATGCACAATTACATACTATGATTACAGATACATACCATGGACACACCTTACACATGCATAAACTAACAGTGTACAGAACAGTCAATTGTACATATGGCATATTACCTGCATGCTCCATGTCGTGCTGCTGTGTGGATCCAGCCTCCATCATGATGCAGGTGTACTGCTGTTGCTGTTCCGGGGCTGGAGCCACAACACTTAGGAGTAGCCCCTCCAGTCTGGTGAGGGGGGGATGTGTGGCCACCCCACCTCCTGTGGCAACCTGTTGCCTGTGGATATCTGATGCACACTGACAGACACTTCTGATTAAATCACTGCAGTGATGTTGTACCTGCTCATATGTCCTATTATGCGTGCCAATATCATTTACCCTATGGACAAGGTCTTGCCACAGTGCAGCCCTCTCCTGCTGATTCTGACTGGTGCCGGAAAACAGGATGTCATACTCCCACACCAGGCTCTGGTGTATCTCCTCATCTTCCACTGCAGAGTAGGCGGGATTACACTGACGCACCATCTCCCTGGAAGAGAACACAAACAGGATATCAGCAGACTATGTCAGCAATATATGGCACACATAATATACATGATACTCATGTGTAGTGATATACTACTACTCCCATATGTTGCATGTGTGTGTATCGTGGTGGATACACAGGTACATGGCCAGATATCAGTGCTCAGCCAACACCTGTGCAACAATACCTGCCACATTCCACACAACATAGTAGCATGCCCCATTGGTCAGCACACACTGACAGGTCCAATGCACAACCTCATCCCAAGGTACTGTATGTGGGACGCCATCCACTAGTGTGATGTGGACACAAGTTACTCGGCCTGGATATACATATCCCACCACCACCACCAGCACAGTAGACTACTTTGATATGTATGTGATTAGACAGTTATTCACTTGTTAGGACTGAGATGGTATCCATGCAGCACACTGGGCCAGTGGAAGCCACAACCCACACTGCTGACCCCTTTGCAAATGCTTACCACGGACATGCCACAGATTGCATGGAACTTGCACACACATTTCTAACCCAGACCCTATGCACAAAGGTTAGGCATCCTGTCCACTGGACCCCAGACAGAGGCAGATTGTATAACAATAGCAGGAGGCTACTGCAGGACAGAGCAGATTCAAATTAAGGGAAGGCATCTGTGGTCAGCACTGGTACTATGCTACGGTCCCTCATAACAATGGCCACGGCCTACTCTGGGAGGGAAATGGCCACAAACACTATGGATAACCACAAGGCCTTCTTCAGCTATGTTACACATATGGACCAAATGCCTCAGATATGCTCTGTGTTAATACACACCTACTTAACATTCACCAAACACACAGATATTGGCAACATTCTTGCAGACAGGTTCGGTGCACGTATCCCCCCTCCTTCTCCCCCACCAGTTGAAATAGTTATCACAGCTGTATGTAACCTCCCTATTATCTCACATGTCCAGGTGAGGGCCGCCCTCAGCAAAGCAGAACACACAGCATCACTGTGACATCATGGTATCCCTGGATGTGTGGTACCTGCACTCAAAGAGGACATACAACCGCATATAACACTGATACTTTATCTTGGCCGTACTACAGGATATGTACCTGGACAGTGGCATACAGCAACAGTGGTCCCACACCATTAAGGAGGCACCTCGACTGACCCTGGGAACTACCACATCATATGCATAACCGGCCTGGTCTGCTAAGCTATGGAATTATGCAGTATGGGATGCATATGCAGTGATATCGAGTACCTGCAGACACTTGTTCCCAGCCAGTGTGCCTTTGTGATGGGCTGATCCTGCCTTTTGAACCTGGCTGACCTTTCAAAGCAGTCACTACAGCCATTGCTGAGGGCAACGCACAGACAACTGCTGCCAGGATCATGGCCTAACACTGATTGACATGTAATGTATAGTCATCCCCTTTTGGTGGAACTACTTACACACAACATATCACATGGACATACCTATAGATACAGACCTATGACACATTTGGAGGGTTCACAGTATGCACACTATTAACCTGCTACTTTGCATTACCTGTGTTTGTCGCAGCTGGTTGCGTTACCACTGCATCTGATTCCTGCTGCTACTGTCACTGCTGACAGCTTAGAGTCACAGTGTGTAGCGTGTTTTTTTTTTTTTTTCTCTCTCTCTCAGTTTGTCTCTCTCCCTCTGTCTGCTTCCAGACAGTGCAATGAATGTATTGCATGTGTGGAGTGTTAGTACAGAATGCTTTTGTAGGTATCTGCATAGGTCCATGTGATGGCCTCTGCACCAATTGTCAGCCAGCATTTGCTAATTGCATACAGCCACTTGTGTACTGATTGCAGTTCTCACTGTGATTTCAGGTCAGTGCTATAAAAGGGTATGTGAGATAGGCGTTGCCCTTTCAGATTGTAAGGGCGGGGACCATGCTGGTATGCTGTGTACACTGTTCTGTGAGTGTAAAGGTTAGTATCTCTCTCATGATTCAGGCTGTGTTGTAGATTCACATTTCTCCATTCCTCTCTCCTGTTCCCTGTAGTAAGTGTGTATGCACAATGACACCTACAACTATATATAGATATTTATATATATATATATATATATATATATATATATATATATATATATGTACATATACATACATTTATATATGTACATTAACTGACATTATTACCTACAAGCTACCAACTAGCATGGCTGTTTCTGTTCACACACTACTATTATGGGAATCCAGTAGTTTTGACAGTAATTCTACATGACATGCTTTGGGTACTACACATCCTATATTCCCTTTACATTCATCCCTACTATTACATGTTATATTTATTTTAGCACAATGTTCTTGTATAAGAATCATGGCTTAGTGGTAGGTCATACAGACTACTGTTTCCAAGGTCCTGGGTTCGGGACTGACAGTGGGATTTTATTTTGCTTTTGAACTGAGTACAGGACCTGTCAATCAAAGTGACTAAAGCACTTTTAAGCAGTTGTAACCGGTTACGCTGGTTTGCTGGAGCTCACGATGTGCACTGGCGGTTAGCTCCGCACACAGCACACCCGCTACAACCGCTTAACAGTGCTTACTCTAAGACACCCGCTATTTTCTTTGAAAGAAATGAAAATGGGGAGACAGGAAAGTGGTGAAAAAGGGGTCACAAAGAGGGTAAGACAGTAGGGACACAAGCTTGGGATTTGCAGGAGGGATGTAGGTAAGGCCCATAGATGTCCATTTCTTCATCAGCAACAGCTGTGCATATGTATGTAATTTGGTGTGACATTTGAAACCTTCCACCCCTGAGAGAGGTGTCAGGACAACAATAATACTTGTTGTACAGCCAATTGTAATTGATAGTTTCCATGTCCAGCAGACATGTGTGCGGAATGGGCAGCTATGTATGGGGCGTAATTTTTGTGGGTACAGAGTGCCCTTTTTTTCAGGTGAGAGTGGTATGTCAGGTGAAGGAAGTCGGTACAGTTGGGGAGGTAGGTTGGGTAGGTAAACAGACAAGACAAACAAGACGCATACAGGGGCAGTGTATGACATGTGTGGGGGGGTTACACAATTGACGGGGACGGAGGTTTGGCTATCCAGAGCCCATGAGCCCACAGATGGCAACAGTGGAACTGATATCCCCACCCATAGGCAGTTGCCACTGTTCCTTCACTGCCCAGGATGGGGCTGTGCTGGGGGCTGTGTAGGCCGGGCAACAGGCATGCCCGTAAGTTGTGCCACCTGTGCCTCAAGCTAGCGTAGGGGCTCGAGAACAGAATCCCGAATCTCCCTACGCACCACAGTCCGGACGCTACGGAGGGTGAGTGGTGGTTCTCCTCCGGCCACACTTGCAGAGGGGGGGGCGAGCCCCATCCCCTGCAGCGCTTCCACCCGCAGGTGGCACAGGGCTACCGGAGGAGGGTCCAGACTGGGCACTAGTGCCAGGTGCACTCACCAGCTGAGGTGGGAGAGGTGGGTCCGCTGGAACCCGCCTTCCCTGTCATCCTATGTTTTGCATTATGTCATGACAGTTTGGGTTAGTGACATATAATACCATTCACAATTAGTTGTAACAGCATGTATTAGTATTCCCATTAACCAAACACCCAGATATTCACACCATTGAACAGCGAGCATAACACATGCATAATTTGAACAGCAATACACAGTCCAACAACATGCAGGGTTGATTGATGGCAACAGGCCATCAGGTTTGGATGTATGAACAGGGCAGATGCATCAACGGACATGCAAATATATATGACCCAACAGGACAAACGTCCAGGGGTGTTAATTGTGATTGCACATACCATTTTCACGTGGAATGGGTTATATGTGGTTATAGGGTGGGGTGAAGAAAATAATATTAACACCTTCAAATACCAATACATATGCTGTACATTTCTAATAGCTGCACATATATACACACTACTGTTCTAACTACAGTTTCCTATATGATAACTATTTCAACTTGGTGATAGGACTGTTACTGCAACATCAATATACATTTTATTGTTCTTCATACACATTCATATCTAGCTTTGTTCAGCTACATCATCCTGCTACATTTGCTTTATATAGCTGTAGACAAGTGTGGATGTTTGGTATATCAGACAATCATACTATCTGCATATTGCAGACTGAGAGCAACATATCCAGATTTTGGGATACACATTCCAGATGCAGCAACACTTTGAACAGATTTCGCTGTTTGGTTTTCATTCTCACATGCATTTCATTCTGTCTTGACTGCAGTATACTTTATTCAGTTTATACTTTATACAATTTTACTATATATAATTTTAGTTCTCTTACATTAAACCCCGATCACTTTTCATTACTCAGTAAGGGTTTAAAATATATACCTAATAGAAGAGGGGATTTCACTCGTACCATCCTGGATGTCAAGCTATTTTCGAGAAAGATCAATTTGGAGATCATGGCTTCCAAGATGGGTTTTAAAAGAGAAGAAGGTGGAGAGAATATGTTGAGGAGAAAGTCTATCTATAACCCCCCATTACTCCCCCAAATAAAGAATTTTGAGAAAATTATGGTCGACTCAGTAAGGAAAAAATATAATGCTAACTGGGTGCATCATAATCTAAGTAAGAAAGAGAAATTATTTTATCGTATTCACTGGTTGGAGTGAAATAATCAAGTGGAATTTATTGTGAATAAATACTTTTGGATCACCTACAGCGTGCCCTGGCACTTTTTTCTGGATTTATTGGTTTGGTTACAAGTGCCTACATCCGTTGGTCTGTTCGTGGTTTTGTGAGGAGGGACCGCTAGTTACGTGATCCGTAAGATGAGTTTCACATCGCAAGAGGAAACAGGTCAAACTAGAAGACTTATTGGGCAGTTAACAGAACTTATAGATCTGTTAACACCCTTGTGTTCCAGTCTCGTTGCCGGAAGCAAGTGTTCCATGGACAGAGTCGAGGGAGCTGAAGAGCTAGAAGGACATAGGGGGAAGCGGAAGAGAGAGCTCAATGGTGACAATGGCGGAGCCGGCATTCTTTACCATGGGACTAATTTTAATCCCAACAACACCCCCGGAATCCTACTTGACTCATCCAGCGAAGGGGAAGCAAGGAATCACAACAGGAAGGACACGGGTGCTATACCCAAGAAAAACGTAAACCCGTTGACCTGTTTGCAAGGTACTGTTTGCTCACAATCTTTTACAAAAAAGAAACCTACAGTTGAATGGCTTAAACGGGACTTTCAATTTAAAGTGAATCATAACAACAGTGTCGGTTTTGATGACAAGGAGAGTTATGTAATGAAAGTCTCCAGACTAGATAAAATGTTAATGAAATATAGAACTTTAAGCATTGAAAACGCTTACTTAAATGAATGCTTAGAAAGGGAAATAGTCCCTAAGGGTTTACGGGTATTCAAATACCCGAATAATGTACAGATAGGATCTCATTTCCATGAGTGTTTGATTAAAGTTTTTAATAACTGTGGGTTGGAAGTTATCAAGTTAATTGTAGACGAAAATAATAAAAAACAAATAGAGTTGGGGCATGAAATTGCAACTTTGGACGCCTGCATCACAACTGACTTAATACATGGTATCAAAGAGGAAAATGAGAAGTATTTTTTAATGAGAAAGGAAATAGATAAAAAGTGTGAAGAGGTGATACAGCGTAAGTTGGGGAAACTGAAAAGGGATGTTATGGAATATGAGAACCATACAAGTTACCCTAAACCATATTTTCAGACGAATAACAACACACACAAGGGGAAAAAGAATAATAACAGAAGGAATGCACAACATACAAATAGGTATGGGGCTAGAGAGGAAAACATATGGAATGAAGAATGGTATGATAATGAATTTCCCCCCATACAGAATGGATGGAATACAAATGAGGGGAATAACAATCAATATAGAGAAAATTTTCAGAATTGGGGGGGGGGGGAGGGCAGAGGAGGTATTAACAGATACCCCGAACCCAGAGGCCATTGATATTTTATCTGGAAATACCGAAAACAATATAGTCAAACACACCTATCACAATTTTACTATATATAATTTTAGTTCTCTTACATTAAACCCCGATCACTTTTCATTACTCAGTAAGGGTTTAAAATATATACCTAATAGAAGCGGCGATTTCACTCGTACCATCCTGGATGTCAAGCTATTTTCGAGAAAGATCAATTTGGAGATCATGGCTTCCAAGATGGGTTTTAAAAGAGAAGAAGGTGGAGAGAATATGTTGAGGAGAAAGTCTATCTATAACCCCCCATTACTCCCCCAAATAAAGAATTTTGAGAAAATTATGGTCGACTCAGTAAGGAAAAAATATAATGCTAACTGGGTGCATCATAATCTAAGTAAGAAAGAGAAATTATTTTATCGTATTCACTGGTTGGAGTGAAATAATCGAGTGGAATTTATTGTGAATAAATACTTTTGGATCACCTACAGTGTGCCCTGGCACTTTTTTCTGGATTTATTGGTTTGGTTACAAGTGCCTACATCCGTTGGTCTGTTCTTTATTCAGGGGTTATTACTACTGTATTGCTGGATTGGGTTATATGTGGTTATAGGGTGGGGTGAAGCAAATAATATTAACACCTTCGAATACCAATACATATGCTGTACATTTCTAATAGCTGCACATATATACACACTACTGTTCTAACTACAGTTTCCTATATGATAACTATTTCAACTTGGTGATAGGACTGTTACTGCAACATCAATATACATTTTATTGTTCTTCATACACATTCATATCTAGCTTTGTTCAGCTACATCATCCTGCTACATTTGCTTTATATAGCTGTAGACAAGTGTGGATGTTTGGTATATCAGACAATCATACTATCTGCATATTGCAGACTGAGAGCAACATATCCAGATTTTGGGATACACATTCCAGATGCAGCAACACTTTGAACAGATTTCGCTGTTTGGTTTTCATTCTCACATGCATTTCATTCTGTCTTGACTGCAGTATACTTTATTCAGTTTATACTTTATACAATTTTACTATATATAATTTTAGTTCTCTTACATTAAACCCCGATCACTTTTCATTACTCAGTAAGGGTTTAAAATATATACCTAATAGAAGAGGGGATTTCACTCGTACCATCCTGGATGTCAAGCTATTTTCGAGAAAGATCAATTTGGAGATCATGGCTTCCAAGATGGGTTTTAAAAGAGAAGAAGGTGGAGAGAATATGTTGAGGAGAAAGTCTATCTATAACCCCCCATTACTCCCCCAAATAAAGAATTTTGAGAAAATTATGGTCGACTCAGTAAGGAAAAAATATAATGCTAACTGGGTGCATCATAATCTAAGTAAGAAAGAGAAATTATTTTATCGTATTCACTGGTTGGAGTGAAATAATCAAGTGGAATTTATTGTGAATAAATACTTTTGGATCACCTACAGCGTGCCCTGGCACTTTTTTCTGGATTTATTGGTTTGGTTACAAGTGCCTACATCCGTTGGTCTGTTCGTGGTTTTGTGAGGAGGGACCGCTAGTTACGTGATCCGTAAGATGAGTTTCACATCGCAAGAGGAAACAGGTCAAACTAGAAGACTTATTGGGCAGTTAACAGAACTTATAGATCTGTTAACACCCTTGTGTTCCAGTCTCGTTGCCGGAAGCAAGTGTTCCATGGACAGAGTCGAGGGAGCTGAAGAGCTAGAAGGACATAGGGGGAAGCGGAAGAGAGAGCTCAATGGTGACAATGGCGGAGCCGGCATTCTTTACCATGGGACTAATTTTAATCCCAACAACACCCCTGGAATCCTACTTGACTCATCCAGCGAAGGGGAAGCAAGGAATCACAACGGGAAGGACACGGGTGCTATACCCAAGAAAAACGTAAACCCGTTGACCTGTTTGCAAGGTACTGTTTGCTCACAATCTTTTACAAAAAAGAAACCTACAGTTGAATGGCTTAAACGGGACTTTCAATTTAAAGTGAATCATAACAACAGTGTCGGTTTTGATGACAAGGAGAGTTTTGTAATGAAAGTCTCCAGACTAGATAAAATGTTAATGAAATATAGAACTTTAAGCATTGAAAACGCTTACTTAAATGAATGCTTAGAAAGGGAAATAGTCCCTAAGGGTTTACGGGTATTCAAATACCCGAATAATGTACAGATAGGATCTCATTTCCATGAGTGTTTGATTAAAGTTTTTAATAACTGTGGGTTGGAAGTTATCAAGTTAATTGTAGAAGAAAATAATAAAAAACAAATAGAGTTGGGGCATGAAATTGCAACTTTGGACGCCTGCATCACAACTGACTTAATACATGGTATCAAAGAGGAAAATGAGAAGTATTTTTTAATGAGAAAGGAAATAGATAAAAAGTGTGAAGAGGTGATACAGCGTAAGTTGGGGAAACTGAAAAGGGATGTTATGGAATATGAGAACCATACAAGTTACCCTAAACCATATTTTCAGACGAATAACAACACACACAAGGGGAAAAAGAATAATAACAGAAGGAATGTACAACATACAAATAGGTATGGGGCTAGAGAGGAAAACATATGGAATGAAGTATGGTATGATAATGAATTTCCCCCCATACAGAATGGATGGAATACAAATGAGGGGAATAACAATCAATATAGAGAAAATTTTCAGAATTGGGGGGGGGGGGAAGAGGGCAGAGGAGGTATTAACAGATACCCCGAACCCAGAGGCCATTGATATTTTATCTGGAAATACCGAAAACAATATAGTCAAACACACCTATCACAATTTTACTATATATAATTTTAGTTCTCTTACATTAAACCCCGATCACTTTTCATTACTCAGTAAGGGTTTAAAATATATACCTAATAGAAGAGGGGATTTCACTCGTACCATCCTGGATGTCAAGCTATTTTCGAGAAAGATCAATTTGGAGATCATGGCTTCCAAGATGGGTTTTAAAAGAGAAGAAGGTGGAGAGAATATGTTGAGGAGAAAGTCTATCTATAACCCCCCATTACTCCCCCAAATAAAGAATTTTGAGAAAATTATGGTCGACTCAGTAAGGAAAAAATATAATGCTAACTGGGTGCATCATAATCTAAGTAAGAAAGAGAAATTATTTTATCGTATTCACTGGTTGGAGTGAAATAATCGAGTGGAATTTATTGTGAATAAATACTTTTGGATCACCTACAGTGTGCCCTGGCACTTTTTTCTGGATTTATTGGTTTGGTTACAAGTGCCTACATCCGTTGGTCTGTTCTTTATTCAGGGGTTATTACTACTGTATTGCTGGATTGGGTTATATGTGGTTATAGGGTGGGGTGAAGCAAATAATATTAACACCTTCGAATATCAATACATATGCTGTACATTTCTAATAGCTGCACATATATACACACTACTGTTCTAACTACAGTTTCCAATATGATAACTACTTCAACTTGGTGATAGGACTGTTACTGCAACATCAATATACATTTTATTGTTCTTCATACACATTCATATCTAGCTTTGTTCAGCTACATCATCCTGCTACATTTGCTTTATATAGCTGTAGACAAGTGTGGATGTTTGGTATATCAGACAATCATACTATCTGCATATTGCAGACTGAGAGCAACATATCCAGATTTTGGGATACACATTCCAGATGCAGCAACACTTTGAACAGATTTCGCTGTTTGGTTTGGATTCTCACATGCATTTCATTCTGTACTGACTGCAGTATACTTTATTCAGGGGTTATTACTACTGTATTGCTGGATTCATGACACTTTCTCACACTCTCTCACTTGTTTTCATTTTACTATTCAGGATGATACTTACTTCTAGGCTTTATTGACATGTTTTACCTGTAGTTATTACAATCCTTTCCAGCAGTCTCACTTCTGTCATGTTTCAGTATTTCAACAGGGATATATTTCACACATGTGATTTCATCATCTTCTGCAGCTATACTTTTCAGCCTGCTGCAGGTTGTGTACTATTTTCTTACAGGTGGGGCATTTTATTTCAGAATTTATGTCAGACATTTTCATTTTTCTGTTTGGCTTACAGGCTGCAACACACTTTTGTAATCAAGCAATACTTGCAAACACTTTCACACTGTTACTTGCACATTTTATTCCTTAGTGACTACACTGCACTCTTTTGCTGACTGTCATACTTTTATATTTCTTTACAGTTACTGGTAGTGGATTACTGACCTGCCTGGTGGCGCAACTGCACCAGCCTATCGCCATAGGCTCTGTGGTTCGCAGAACGGACACCTGCAGCTGTAATATAAATGAAGTAATATTGGAATACACATCTCCATAATATCAGCTAGTTTAATTTCTTACATACATAATTAAATGTAACTTACTCAGTAGTGGGGCGTTGGGCATTTGCTGGGCCTCCTGGATCCAAAGGTTCAATTGGTCCTGCTTGCGTCTCTTCAGGTCCGCATGGTGGTGACGGACCTGCTCACCAGTCCTTGGAATCCCTGTGGCACTGGTGAGATCATGAGCCAACCGGTCCCACGCCTCAGCCCTGTATGCTCCCCACAGGACCTGGCCCTGCATGAGTTGGGCCTCATGATTGTGGACAAGAGCCAGACCATGTACCTGGACTCCTCAACGCCCCACCTCTGTGCTCAAAAGCAACTACCCTCTCCTACTCCTGTCATTCTGGCTGCAGTTCAGTTCTACAATCGTTTATGCTGTGATTTCCCGCCTATGGGGCTTATATAGTCCGTTTTTCCCGCACATATCTGTGATTGGACATTTTGGAATTGTATCAACTTCAGTAAACCTGCATTGTCATGCTCCAGTTTGTATTCATTCCTATATATTAGCTATTATTGCATTTCTAGGTACTGCTGTCATGGCTTAGTGGTTCAGTACCTTGACTATGGTGTATAGTATCCTGGGTTCGAACCTGGCCACTACTTTTTATTTTTTATGACTGTCTAGACAAGCTGAGGGGTGTGTCTGTGTAAAGGCAGTTTTGATACGGCTTGCTCAACGTTGCCCGTCGGTTAGCTTGTTTGCGCGGTGCGCAGCTCCTCGCAAACGGGGTATGCTGGTTTAAGCCTCATTTGGCTATCAGCATGCATATTACGCTCAGCTCAGTTAGGGGCACATAGATTTAGCGTGTTAAACCACTACTCGGCTACGGGCACTCATTATGCACCAGTTAAACCACTGCTCACCTACTGGCAGATGCACTCACCCTTTTAAACTGTAGCTCAGCTATGGGCACATCTGGCATTTTTTATTGTTTTGTTACCTCACATTTCTTCAATATAAATGGGCTTTTCATTACATTTTACATAAAATGTGATTTTATGTGTACATATTTGTCAGGGACTTGTTTCGTGCTTATTTTGCTAAAAATAAAAATTGGTGTTGTAGGGGCTCGAACCATGAATGCCTGCTCTTCAGCCAACATCTCTACCGCTACGCTACTGCTTCTTGGCTTACTTTGCATATTTAGTTCTTATATGCTTTCCCACTGACTGCTAACTGTAGCTGCGCTATGGGCACGCCCGCGCAAATGAGCGCACTCACGGTTAAACATCTTTACAATTTAAAAAAAATTATGTGATGTTCATTTGTACATTTTATGTTCGTAGTCTGTGGGGACATGTGTTGTGTTGTGTTTATTCACATTTCCATGGACTCTGTCGTGGGTGTTTACTTTGGGCACTTTTACTCTTCTGGGGGCATGTCCGCTTACAGGGCTTGGCCTACGGACACGCCCCCTACTGTCTTACACGGACCGTGTTAGCCTTAGGTGTGATTCAGCATGCTCTCATGAATATGCAGAGCATGCTGACATCACTCCGTTTAACTGCAGCCTCCGTGTATGAGTTGTAACTCTTACACGGAGGCTTCGTGAATCCTGCCCTCTATCTTTATACAGGGCAATCACCATATAAAACAAAACATGCCTCCACACTCAAGTATAAAGTAGCAGCAGCCACTAAATATGTAGGTTTACTATTTGCCTTTTTAAAATGTTCAAATGGCAGATACCAGTAAGGAAGGATCTGCAAAACTAGCTTATCATAGGCAAGCAAGCATGAATTGAAATGCAGCTCTGTTTGAATGTGTTCACTGTAGTTCTCTTTATATCTAAATCAAGTCAGAATATTACAAACCCATCAAGTATACACTAGCTTAATTACTTCTTATTTAGTCTTTAAATGTCTGACAAACTGAATTATTTGGAAACCTTCTGTTATGCAACTAGCCACAGACAAATGCGTGAAGCTTTAATAGCCTGAAACCAGGCTTTGCAACTCACAACTCATATTCTGCCCAAAAAAGACCAAACTGCTACTTTTTCCCCAAATCCCTGTCTCATGAAAAAACAAAAATTAAATTCCTCTCTCTTGTTAATACAGGCATTAAAGTTATTTCTCACAGAAACAATTAGAGGTGATAGTGGATGGTAAGTTTACAGTCGACCTGCATATGCAAAATTGCATAAGAAAAATCATCAAAAACTAGGGATGCTTTACAAAGCCAAAATCTTTCTCACTGATGCAACTAAAAGAAATTTGCCACTATTTATCTCTTCTCCACTCTTCTTATGGCACTCCCATCCTTACTAACCTCCAGGCGTCATAAAAAATAAAACTTTAACAATGCTATAACAAAGTTGCTAAATTTGCAGTACATACCCCTTTCAGAACCCACCACTGTATATAGCACTACAATGCCTAAATTGGTTAGACCAGCCACATCAACTAACATATAAACAACTTCTTAACACTTATAAAATTAAACAGCATCCATTTGCCTGTCCAGCACTAAAAACATTCTACACAACTATGTTCCCAGTTGGTCATTGTGATCCAGTGACCAAAAACTCTTGCCTCTACAAACCTAGCTAATCTGCTGGGCATTGTCTGTACTTGTACAAGGTTGTGAAGGCCTGGAACTCTTTGCCCCATTCCCCTTTAATAAACACACATCACACCAAATGACATTTGATGTCCTTTATTAAAATTCCATAAACATAACTTTATTGCCCAAATAATATTCTAATTTATTAATCACAGTATAAACATCCATATAACTGTTAACTAGGGCAGCGTGATCCCGCTCACCCTGTCCTTACCCCCGCCTGCTTATTTACTTATCAAGCTGCGTTGAACCACTCACTTTCCCTCTTATTAACTTAACCATCCAAGTAAGCAGCAGCCTTACCTCCACTTGCTTACCTTTACTTATCAGGCAGCATCCAACCGCTATAGACATATTACAAGTCGCAGAGTATTTAAAAAAAATTTTTTTATGTGTCTGCGGATATATAAAAATCTCTTCAGTGCAAATACTGTCACAACAGCAACAAGAGAATTGTAACAAAAATGTACTTTATGTAACCACCCATAGTGTATATAAGAAATATGTGAAAGAAATAATCAGAAATAATTGGAGAATTTTGCAAGCACTACCTGACTTGAGAACACTTCTTGGTGATAAACCATCATTTACCTATAAAAATTGTTCTAGTCTTAAAACTCGTCTGTGTGATAAAGACGTACAATTTTCAGACCCTATTATTGGTAATAAACCAGGAACTGTCCCTAGTTATAGTTGTTGCTATTGTGACTGTACTTGCAGTGAAGAGATTTTTATACATTCGCAGACACATAAAAAATATTTCTAAATGCTCTGCAACATGTAATACTTATAATTTTGTTTATCTTGCAACCTGTGTGAAATGTATAGCTTTTTGTAGAGGTAAATCTCGCAGAAAATTGAAGGATCGTATTATTGAACATAGGTTGGACATTAGTAGATCTGTACAGACTAATGTTTTAACCAAACATTATATGGAGAATGGAAATGAATACATTTTTATATTTAGAGTTATTGAAATTATATATAATAATTGTAGAGTAGGTTATCTGGATAACAGGCTTGAAATGCCTGAGTATAAATGGATTATAATGTTCAAGCAGATAAAAAAACAGCAAATAATGCAAATTTCAGTTTAAAACCTGTGCTTAAGATGAGACAAAGATATCTTAGATAATATTGTTAGTTGTAGCTTTAAGAAAGTAATTATGTTCTGAAATACTTTATTTTGATTGGTGGGCTTTAATGAATATGTTAATTGAATGCATTATAAAAATGAAGTTGATTTATTTAAAGATTTTTAGCACTGAGGAAGAATCTTGTCATCTGAAAGCTTTGCATTTTGATTTTAATTAATAAATAGATCTGTACAATGTTTGCAGAACTTATTTTGTATTTTTTCTTATTTAGGTGGACAAAACTCAGGTTCTGCTTTACCACTGTGCTGGTCATCTTTTTTTTTCTATTTTTTTCTATCAGAACTTATCCTCCTTCAATAAACACACATCACACCAAATGACATTTGACAACCTTTATTACAATTCCATAAACATAACTTTATTGACCAACTAATATTCTAATTTATTAATCAAAGCATAAACATTCATATAACTGTTAACTAGGGCAGCATGACTCCACTTACCCTGGCCAAATAAGCAATGTCCTTACCCCCACTTGCTTATTTACTTATCAAGCAGCATCGAACAGCACACTTTCCTGCTTATTGAATTAAACATCCAAGTAAGCAGCATCCTTACCTTCACTTGCTTACTTTTACTGATCAAGCAGCGTCCAACTGCTCACTTGCATTTCTCAACTCATTGAACTAAAAATCCAACCAAATAACCAGCGTCCTTACCTTTGCTTGCTTACTTTTACATATCAACCAGTGTCCAAACCACTCACTTGCATTTCCCAACTCATTGAAATGAACAACATCAGAGGGGGAATAAAAGAAGGACAACCCTGCCCCTGTTCTCTACCCACCAGCCTTACCAGGCTGTCCCCCCTCCTTCATGCTAAAACTTCCAACCAAAACCACCAACAAACCTAACTGCACATGAAAAAGGTTGAAGCCAACCATCATTCAGGATACTCCATCCTCTCCAAACCAAACTGAATCCCTGCCATCAACTCCCAAAGTCCTGTCATATAAATACTCAAAGCCTCCAATTGCCTAAACTGACAAATTAAATTGAGATCCCTCACCAACACCAAAGTGATACCAGTACCCTTGAATAACCTTTATAAAAATATATCTTCATTTATCCTACTACCACTGGTAGCTTTGCAAATCATTTACAAGTCATTACCTCACAAATGTCCCACCAAAACACTAAAATTTCCAACACCATCTGAGACAAAGCCAGCCCCAACTGCATGCCGTCCTACTTAAACTGCAATGTCCTTTTGCCACAAAGTATATAATAATGATAAAATGAGATTTCCTTTATCAATTTAATACCAATCCAACCACTATACACTCTTATAAAGCAAAACATCTAATGACCAGAGTAGCATTTACTGACCAACAAACCACCCTCTTTAATAACTTCACTACCTCCATGAACCCATAATCCAATGAACCTTACATTTTCTTGCATCAGTCCTTGACACAAAACTTATCAATAACCATAATATTCCAATTTTCACATTAATAAACCTAGTCCAATCCTTCAAGCATATAAACCACCATCGAAGATTTAGTAAAGTCAGATAACCCTGTCACCTGCACAACTATACCAGTCAAAGTTAAACCCACCTTTAATCTGGCCTTATCCCGAAATTTCACCCTTTTTTCTGTCACATTACTTTCACATCTGGTAAATCCACCCATGGCCTACATCCACTAGCAACCCCAGATGCACAAGTGTTGCTTAGACCTTCACTTCTGCTTAACAATGGAAACCCTTTCCTCACCCCTCCCCAACCCACCAGCAAAAGGGGTCCAAATAACATGTCTACATCTGATTGCCTGCACACTGAAGGTGAGGAAAAAAAATCCAACCCAGCTACCAGTCCCCTAAAATCTGACCCAACTTCACATTATTGTGACTCCACTCCATCTGAGGACAGCCCCAAATTCCCCAAAAACAATCCCCAAAGCCACTTTACCTTGTTCTTGACATCCCTCATCCTCACCTGCCCCCACATTAGTCTCAAACCACAGCAAATCTGACACACATTAATGAACACAAGTAAAGTAGGATTCCCTGCAACATCCCTGTGCACCACTCCAGTGACTGGCACATCCATGCCAACAGAGTCCATCACCTTTCAAATCCATTTCCATCAGGCTACTGACTGATTCCCACTCCACACTCCCCATTTGTGCCCTCATTATGCACCCCTCCAGTGGCAGGAATGTTCATCCCAGCAGAATCCTTCACCTTTTGAGCATACCAACTGCTACAAACTCTGCACTTTCTGACTGATGCAAACTCTGTGCTTCCCCATCTTTGACCACACTGTGAACTGCTCCAGTGGCTGGAACATCCACATAGCAGCACCCATTGCCTGTCAGGTACCACTCCTTCAGGCCACTGACTGATGCTCACTCTGTACTTATCCATCTGCAAAAGAAAAGAAAACTGTAAATCCTCTGCAAATACATAAACCAAAACTTAATGACAACATTAGGCACTGTTGAGGGCCTAACTATCTCATCAACTGCACAGCCACTACCCTGCCCCATATCCCTTATCCTAAATAACCTGGCACCATCACATCCCTCAACAAGTCCTTTCACAGCCAGCAATGGAACATACTGCCAAAAAAATGGTTTATGATACAAGCAGCAGTCACTGAACCTATGCTTTTTATTGACCACTAATTCCACCTACTCCCATGTACTACCTTGCTCCACAACCATCTTTAATAGAAAACTGTACACAGCAATTAATTAAGATGCTTAACAAGGAGTACCCCTACCTCTCAAGTGTACCTCATTTTGAGGAACGCTCCCCATTTGGATTCATAAAAGTTGATGTTCTTTGAAGTTCAAAATTGAAAAGTGTAGAACACATTCCATGTTAACCATTTACCTGATATGAATGGTAAATAGAATTGAATCATTATTTCATTATAAGGTCTATTGTAGAATTAAAATTATCACATTTAACTATCCTATGGGTTTCCTAGTTAGAATTGTCAGTGAACCATTAGTAAGAGATCCCCCTTTACCACTTTGTCTGTGATGGTATCTGTGTCAAAGGAGATCCTTTACGTAGTATAACACCCCCCCATAACATTAACAGACTTCCAACAGGTTGCAGATGAAAAGCATGCATGTAGCAGGAACACTCACCACCATGGAAAAGCCACCACTTCTCCAACCACAAAAGCAATCCAAGCATGCTGGTGAAGTCAACGAAAGACATACACTAAAACTCTAACCCCCACCACCCAGAAATTGCTTGCCCACCTCACTTTGACAAAAACAATCCCCTGACTTTAAGAGCAGTGATAACAATGAGAACCTATCTGTGCTCTCCTGTCCCTGCTAGCCTGCCTCTCAACCACTCAGAGAAAATGATGGGAGAAAAACCATGAAGTGCTCTGCCTAAATTATGAGATTAAATACATCCATTCTGCCACATCTGGGCAGTAGCAAAGTCCAGTTACTGCAAATAGCAGTAAAATTGCATGCAAGTTCTACCTTTCAACCTCCCAGAGCAGCACCTGGACAATGCCACACACCAAAATGGGACAAAGGCCCAAACTCATAGACAAAGCTTTTATTGCTCTTACAAACTTAGTTGACAGATAGCCAGTGTTGCAGTAACATGACTCCTCAGAAGGATAAAAAGTCCAAAACCCAACTGTCCATTATCATGTCGAACTTCAAGCTTTAATGATTTGCCAGATAACCATAATTTTATGAAAAGCAGAATAAAATATGAGACCAAGCCTTGGCCATTTTGTGCAGTGTACACTTAAATCTGGCTCATAATTTGAATCAGCAAACCAACAAGGTATTCCACACCACAAATCTTAAAAATGTAACCCTTTAACACCTTAAATTTAACTTCATCCTTGGTGATAACTCACCTTTAATTTACACTTATCCTAGGCAATAAGTACAGGAATCTGAAAAAAAAAAAAAAAACATCTATATACACTTTTTTTTGCATTCAATCACACATGTCATGTAACACCAATAACTTTGCTTTACATAAAACACATATTCTACATTCAACCAAATATTCACATTTATCATACCTGAACCTGCAGTTATAAATAATACTTTATCTCAGAAAATTCGTCCCTATGGTTAGCGTTTTATGTTGGACAGACATCTTGTCCACTTAAGTTTAGGATTTTGGAGCATCTGAGTGATATTAGCTGTGCAAGATTGTTAACTGCTTTGTATAAACATACTCTGAAACATGAACTGGCCAGGTTCCAATTTACTATAACTGATAAAATTACTTTGAATAGGAATAATAAAGGAGGTTGGCATACTATTTTAGACAATAAAGAAAAGGGCTGGATTATTAGGTTGAGGGTTTAGTCCCACCAGGTCTTAATGACTGTTTGTGATTGATCAATTAGATGGAAGCATTGAGTATTTCATTGTTTATTGGATATGGTGATTGTTATGTACTGATGAAGGCTGAGTAGTTGAAACTAGTATGCAAGAATAAGGTTTGGAAGGAAATACTCTCTGGAGTTTTGACTTTTGTTCACTGAAGACAGTGTGTTGGCTGAAGTTGTTGTTTAGTCATGTTTTATAACCAACCAATGTACATATATATTTTACAATTAAAAATTGACTGCACAGAACAGCTTACAAGGAATAATTATACCCCCACAGGTTTTTATGGCCAAAACACAAATCCTAACTTAGCAATAATTCCTACTTAAGGAAACTTTATGGAATAAATCAGAAATAAATACATTTACACTTTACACAAAATTACATTACACCACAAGCATGGTAAACCAATGATCTACAACCCTTATGTAAACAGCTTTATAGCCAAACCAAGTGAGTTTTACGTGGACATCAACGTTTTACATTTACAATGAATAAAACAAAAGTAAACTATATCCCTCAACCTGTTAGAACCAGAAATGTGGACAAAGCCATAAATAAAAGTGGGGCAATGGCCCAAAATAGAGGACATTTATTGAATATTGCTCTTACAAACTTAGAAATTCAACAGGATACCGGTTCTCTACTAACATGAATTTTCTGAAGGGTATGATGTCTGCAATTCAAATGTCTGTCATTATTTTCTAACTTTAGTCTTAATGATTTGCCAATAATTTCCCAGAAAACCACACTTTTATGAAAACAGACCAAAATATGAGGTAATATTTGTACAATCCATGAAAATCTGTACAATTGTGAGGTATGTGTAAACCCCTAAACATTTAACTATATCTGTTATTTATAACAAAAATGAGTACAAAACACACTTGAAGACATTGTATTGCAAATGGCTGACTAGCCATGAATGTTTCATTCTGCAAATGCCAGACAACCATTATGGAGTCAGGTACTGCATTAGCACGCATATTCTGAAGAGCATGAACCCTGAAACTCAAAATCCACCATAATTCCCAACCCCCACCTCCAACGATCTCCACCACTCTACCAGAAAACCACACATTCAAGAAGAGCAAAACAAAATACAAGGTACAAACCTGACATTTCTGCTAAATCTGTACAGCCAAAAGGCATGCCGAACAAAAGGCTTTTTTTTGCTTATTTTTTTTTGAATGGCAGAAGAGATAGTCTGTCACACATGTGGAAAAATTGGATGTATCGATGGACTTGCACATTTGTTCACACTATTGTCCCTGCATTTGTTATACCTTGTTAAAATGAATGACGATAATTAAACATCAAAAAACAAACCCTTTCAACAGTCCTGCCAGCACTTCATATGCTAGTTCTGTCCCTTACAAGATATTTGAAGTCACGGCCATCACATTTTAAGTGAATTAGAGAATATCACTGGCAGAGTTTTTCTTCTCCATCAATGCTGTTTGGAACAATTTCTGAGCAAAGAAGCCAAGTAAGCACACACTCTTCCTCTTCTCATCTGCCTCACCCATTTACCTCTCTCACCCAGAAAACATTTTTTTTTAAACTCTTGCTGATCCCGCCAAAAATCGGGGCCAGCAATGGAAAACACAACAAGACCATACAACCACTCTGCAGACACTCCCACTCCAGTAGTGAACCACTTTAGGTTTGGATCCATTTACCACACAGATACCACCCAGACTGTGCTACCAATACAAGTCTCATGCAGCTAGAGACTGTCACACACGAGCACCTTGTCTCTCGCAAATGCCTCCTCCACCCTCAGGAACCATGTAAAGCTCCCTCATCCACCACCACTATCAATGAGAAGAGGGCACCTCATGATGACAAAGAACCAAAGCAGCAGCTATAGACCAGAACACCTCATAAATACCAGCTCATTCTCTTTTCCTCAACCCCATCTGACCTAACCTCTGGCTCAGTGAGTAAACTTTGTACCAAATCTGAAGTCACACCACCACCTCGCAAACGAGACAAAGCCTGACCACATAGAAACTGTCAGGGGGGGGGGGGTCGACAAAACCAAGATAGAGCATTTAAAGAAATGAGGGGAATTCAACCTTGGGCCTTGAGACAACCTGCCCAAACTGCCATAAAGCTGCAACACAGTACACAAGAAATCCCACAAACAACACCATGACAAATTCCAAACCACAGCCCCCAGCCAAAATAGCAAGCCTAAGCATGAAAAAAAAAAAAAAAACCCTTTTTACCCAACTTACCATACTTACCAAAACCGATCCAAGGCCTACCTGCCTTGACAACCACCCACTAGTCATTACAGATGTAACCCTTGCAGCAGCAAGTTTACATGTTCACGACAAAATGTGATTCCTTAACCACTTACACTCTCATAAAATCAATTTAACCTCTCCCTACACTTATCTCATTTCCTCCCAATCATCCTACTTTCTTATTTAACCCTTTCCTCTCCCCAACTAGCTTTCTTCCCCTATCCTCTTAATAACCATTACTCCTTCTACCTAAACCCTCTCTTGAAGATGCCCCTGGACAAATTGGTTTGTTACTACACCTCATTTATCTGTATTCATCAGGTCTGTACCCTCCCTCCTATCCTTAAACACTCTCTGAAAGATTTCCTAGCTAAATTCTGGCTCTGTTCTTTCTAAAATCCAGGATAAACTATATCCCTAAATTTTATCAAGTACCTTTGCATTCCTTATACCTTCTTACTCTCCCTTACTGCTATCTAATTCTCTCCCAAGACTTTCTCTTTAAATATACCATAATGCTGTTTCTCACTCACCTCTTATTCTAATTTATATTTGTATTAGACTAACGTACCTTTAATTTCTTTACAAACTGTCTAAAATTTCTCAGAATATTAAATGATTATCATATCCCTCGTATTGATTCTTAACCAATGTTTTTATATTATGTCTAATTTATTATAATTATTTAAACTGCAAATGGTTTTGCTTTATTTTTGAAGACTGTAAAAGTATTGTTCTTAAAAGTTTTGTAGTAATTTGGAGCATTTCCCCTTGAGCCTCTGCTGAAAATGGACTTCTAACCATTCAGACTTTCTGGATAATTAAATGTTGATAAATAAATAAATAAATCTCCAAGTAGCACTATAAAAAGTAAGCATACATTTAGAGATTGCTGTGTTGCACTCACTACTGCATTACCTCACCAGTTCAATTCTCACTACCAGCAGGCTTTATGCTCACTTATACCAGTGACATAGTCATCTTCTGACAATAATTGCAAATTAATGTGATACTTAGGTAAAACTCTCATAAAGCAATTAACATTTATAATAAGAATCAAACAGCAAAGCATTCTGGAATCTCATCTCATAAATTGGTTTAAACAAGGTGCTGATCTTTTCACAGCTTACATACATTGCTTCTGTATTATAAAGCAAATTTAATCAAGAAACTTTAACATTTCCATATGCTAAAAAAGTTCTCCAAACCTTTGTGAACTCAGCAGATTTACCCCTCCCTCCATCTAGCTTTCTATAGTTTGCAATTTTTTTCTTATTGCACTTTACTAAGTGCTGTAATTAAATGATCACAAGGAATCTAATATAACCAGCTTAATGCTGCTGTGATAATTATCAGTTTGATTCATTACTGCTCTATTGTCCTTCTTTGCCCCATTTCTTGAGTATATAGTAAGAAAAAGCTGTCATTCTGCTCTTTTGGACCAGCAGGCTCTTAGTTTGCAAACCGTTCTGATGTGTATGTCACATCTCTTTCCCTTTGTTATATTTCATTTATGCTTTTATTTAAAATGTGTAACCTGATGTTATTTCACATTTGCTGTTTAAAGTAGAGCTATTTTGTAACACTTATTGTGTTTAGATACGCATTTGTAAGCAGCCCAATACAGAACTTTAACTTCTGTCATATCAATCACGCTAAACAAAACTTCAGCATGTGAACATATTCCAACCTGTTGATACAGGTTGCAACAGTACTAGTTCATTATATGTTGGGGTGAGGGGTTAGACTCAGGCCCAATCCAATTTTATACACATCAGTCAGCTTCACATTGATATGGAACAGTATGTATTTGAAAATAGGAAATGTTATCACTTGAGTTTTTCTGGCAAGTTTTGAGGTAGCAAAAGATGTATATGATAAGGGGCTGACGGCACATGCTGCTTTTCTATACCTTGCTAAGCCATTAAACAGAGTACATTTCTGGATGTTGAGTCCTGTTTGCCTGAAAACTGGACTCAATCAAATGACCCCATTCCTGACAGTTGGTGCTGCTCAGGAGTATGTTATAGTTAAATAAGTAGGTGGGTGTCCAAAATATTTTACTTTCTGCTTGCATTGCAGACAGAATGTGTACCTAAGCATAGGTTATTGATGAATGAGAAAATGGAGGAACTTACATAAAGGAGGTGATCAGATGTAAGGTCAGAAAATAAATAACACTAGAGTTACTGGAATAAGTGAGCAGGCAGAATGAGTGACAGGGTAGGTGCCCTGCCAGATAAACTAAAGTATGAGATTGATAACTGGATTGCTAACAGAGTGAATCATTCCACATGCACAAGAGAGGAAGATGAAGGAGCAGAGCAGAGAGAATAACAGAGTGAGCTAGAAGGATTGCAATATAGGTGCAAGACAGTAGTCTGACATATGTTTAACTGTCTCAGCTATGAACACATGGGTGCATTTTTGTCTGAACTAATAATAAGTCTAAGACTGTTGTATAGCTGAGCATTTCCCTTACTGTGAGATTCAGGAGTGTTGATGTCAGTATATGTAAGTAGAAGGAGTGTAGTAGGTAAAGACCACACACACACACACACACACACACACACACACACACACACACACACACACACACACACACACACACACACACACACTACAATGTTTAGCCAACCATGATCATGACAGTAAGAATCCAAAGGTAAAAATAATGATATGGCATTTTAGAAGAGTGATTTATACTGTTCTGGTGGAGATGGTTAATGATTTAGCCAAGATATCTAGGAGATATTAGCAAACTGACAGTAAAAAAGCTTTAGAAATTAGTTCAAGATGTATAATTCAAGGCTATAAATAAGGGTGTGTGGAAGGGGACAAAGAAAGTGAAAAGTGAGAAAGACCAATATAGTTGCATAGGAATATTAGGCTTGCAATTAGTACAAAATGAAGAGCCTATAAATGGAGGAATGGAGGGGCACAATTTTTGGGAGGCACAGTAAGAAGAGACTAGCAAAATGGCAACAAAGATGGTAAAAGCAACAAAGGCTAAAGCTGAAAGAAAGATAGCAGAAATGGCTAAGAAGACAGTAAAGGACTGTATTGGGTATGTACCAGAAATAAGGAAGTGAGAGACATAAATTGACAATACTGAGCAATGACGTGATGACATCATTGAAAACTAGAAAAAGGCAGAGGTACTGACTAAATACTATGAGTTAATGTTTACAAATGAAAGAAAAGAGCATTATAAAATAATTGAATCATAGGCAATGTGGCCATTTATGCCTTGCAAGTACTGACCTTTAGGCCTAACCTCAATTTTCAAGGAGCAGTAGGTCAGTCATACGGGAATTTAAGGATGCTCATCCAGTTGTGTAATTCCTTCTTAACAGAAGGTACTATGTTACATTGCTTGACATGGAGAGGAGTTTTCTTCGAGAGAAAGGGTGGTCATTGAGTAGTGACTAGTCTTTATCTCCACAGTTATTTGCTTATTTGCCAAAACAGGTTCAGAACTCTTACTCTAGTGTTCACAGGACCATCTGACTTGTGGAAAACTAAGAGGTCTTGGACTGTTATATCCCTAATGCCCCAGAAGTCAAAGCAATTGTCACTCCTAAGGAGTCTGTAGGAGACTGAATACGGGGACAAGGCCTCCAGCCTTTCTTGATATCTCAGGTAACATGCTAGGAGAGAGCAAGATAGAGTGGGAAAGAAAATGGCTAGATATCAGGATGCAGATGGAAGAGTTAGGTAGAGGATAGCTATCAGCATTCCGATGGAGGAGTTAGACAGAGAACATGTATCAGGATACAGATGGAGGAGTTAGAGGATATTTATCAGGATACAGATGGAGGAGTCAGAGAAAGGACATATATCAGGATGCAGATGGAGGACTAGATAGAGTACAGATACTGGGATACAGAAGGAGGAGTTAGACAGAGGAGAGATATCAGTATACAGATGGAGGACTAGCTAGAGTAGAGATATCGGGATACAGAAGGAGGAGTTAGAGAGATGAGTGACTGCTGTTTGGAAGAATGAAACTCAAGGACAAGATGAGTTACTTCTCTGCATCCTCATATTCCTATCAGATCACTGGGTTGTGAAGGAGCTCTGCAGGAATGAAAGAAAACGTGATGCTTCTGACAGAACAAAAGGAAAATAAGAGGAAGCACAATCATTTTAGCTTAACAGCAGTAGCAGGGAAAGTCACAGAATCGTGAGGGGAATGTTATTTACAGTAATACTTGGCAATAATTTCCAGGCCACAACTGACATTCAATTATGGCCAAAAGAAGCTGTCAGTAAAACCAGATCCAGTTTTAAGACTGCATTACTGGTGAAAAGTAGAAAGGAATAAGAGAACATTGTGTACCTGGCCTCTAATATGGTCCCTCACAAGAGATTGAATGAAAAAAAAATAGAAGGGTTATGGGTAGGAACAAGTTCTAAGCAATAGGACAGCTGCAACATTGAATGGCAGAACACAGAGGTGTGCTCTGCTTGACTTACAAAGCCATGTCTGACCCAGCTCTGTTAGAAATGCTACACCTAAAGAAATCCCAGTCCCTCTGCACCATACTCTCCAGAAACCTCAACCTATTACCACAATTAACAGAACATGCTGGAGGGACATGCTCATAACCTAGAGACTGCCCATGCTCTGGAATACACTTTCCATACATGTTAAGCAGAGCACCTCACTGGCCCTCTTCAAGAGAAATCTTGATGAGTGGATGGGAAATAGAAAATTCACCCCGGGATAGCACCAGTGGCTCTACTCAACAGAGGCACTGGGAACTAAGGTCGGGTGTCACAATACCAGGGTAATCCTATGGGCTAGGCTTGTAAAGGCTCCAGGGCCATTAGCCTAGTACACACCTATGAACCTATGAACCTATAGATTAAAGTTAGTGTATCATGGATTAGTAAAGTAACTAGAGGAGGATGGTGGGTGTCTTCCTGGATCCAGCAGTGTTTACTACGTTTTTCTCAGAAATATCCATACCCGAGAATACAGCCAAAAGACTCATCCACTTTGCTGATGATGCAAGGATAACAGCAGTAATGGCGAATGGGGAAGAAAGTCTGTAAAATACACATTAAAAACAAAGGGAAATAATGCTTTTTTCACTGACAATAAAACATACAGAGTAAATTTCAGAAATCTGGTATACGAATAAAAAGTAGGGTAACTTCTGGATCTGAATCAATACACAGAACTCTCTCTAGAAAAGTATTTATTTTTACTAGTCCCCTCCTGACCTGCCTATGTCTTTTGACTAGCTAGCTCACATAGCCAATACACTGTGACCAAGTACCTCCATGTTTACAAGGGACAATCTATGATGTATTTCTTCACTGTGTGCGGTTTCTGACTCGTTTGGACATTGGCATTTTGGTGGATATCCTAGAAAGAAACAGTAGAATCCTATTGGAAGCCATCAATTGGGTGTTGGGAGCCATGTCTCTGTCACAGCAGCTGCTCATGATCACTATTAATTGGAGAGATTGTCATGTAAACATGTCAGTACATCTATCACTTTCAAACTTACAACGTGGCAATGTTTGTGGTGTTCGCCAACTATCACACATGCAGCAGTTCTCTCCAGTCCTCTTCTTGGGATAGGAAAACTGGCCATGTTATGCTCCAACTTCTCCTCACCCCAGTCAGCCCTACTCAACCTGAGTCACTTCCAGAAAATGGATTGCCAGCAACATGGAAAGATGACCTGCATCTGTGGCATTAGGCTAGCTCTTGGCTCTACTTTCTGGAACTTTTTGTGTGCTTTTGTCATCATGCCAGTTAGCCATTGAGATGTTCCCTATTAGACATTTATTTATTTATTTATTTATTTATTTAATATTTGTTTACTGGGAAAGTCTGACTGGGTCAAGAACCTATTTTCAGCAGAGTCCTGGGGAGAAAAGCTCCAAATAAATACATACAGTTAAAACATAGTACATAAACAAGACAACAGCAATTATTAATGCACATCCAACATAAGTAATTAATATTACATAAAGACAAATAGGTAGCTACAGTAATAGAACATGTACTAGATAGAGGATATTAAATAAAAGTGATGTTGCAGGTTACACCTTTTTTCATGTTCTAAAGGAAGGATTGAGGTGTAGAGACAGGATTAGAAAGAAGGATAGAAAAATAGACGGAAGTATATATTTAGGAGAAATGTAGAGTAGGATATAAAAAGATTAAGGTGCATAAGGAGTCTAAGTTTGATTAGGTAATGGATAGTGGATGAGATTCAAGACCAAGCGAACAAAGGTGCAGAAGGGAAAGATCCTAAAAGGTGAATGGAATTCACCTGCTAGGGAAAGAGCAGGGGCAGTTCTGAGTAGAGAAAGTATTTTATAAGGTGTGTTTGAAGTTGTGGAAACTGTCAATGGTTGTAATGTCTGATGGCAAAGATTTCTAGAGCTTAGCAGTAGCATGAGAGTATAAGCACTGTTCAGCTTTTTTGTTTGGAATGTAGATAGTTAGAATTGTTTGTTTACAGAGAAGAGGGTTCTGGTAGGAATGTAGGGTTTTAAGACAGATTTGAGGGCAGGGCAAATATCAGGAGAATGCAACATTTTATGTGCAGAAGACAGCTGAACTAGGTTTAGGTGGTGTGTGAGTTCCAGCCACTTTAGTTCTTTCAGGGCTAGTCAGTGATGTGAATGGTAGGAGTAGCCTGTGGCAAATTTGGGCATTTTATGATAGCAGGATTGGAGCTTGTTTTTAAGGGAGGAATGTAAATTGGGGTATAAGGTGGATGTATATAAGAGAGAGGGAAGCAACTAGGTGATGGCAAAGGTTTTCTGGTCGAATTATCCAGGAAGATGTTTTTGTCTATAGAGGGTTCCTATTTTGAAGTAAGTTGTTTTAATGCTATTGCAGATGTGGTGCTTAAAAGTTAGTTTATTACCTATGGCAATGCCTAGTAGTTTGGCTGTGGAAACTGTTTGAACTTCTGTGTTATCCAGTGAGTATATTTTGAAATCAGATGAGTTTGGTTTTATTGAGAATAGCAAGAGTCTTGGTTTTTTTTTGTTTGTTTTTTTTTTTTTTGTTTGTTTTTTTCAGGTTTAAGAGAAGCTGATCTTCTCTCAGCCATGTCTCTATTGAGGTGATGGAGGTTTAGGTGATTTGTTGAAGATGTAGTATGTTATTAGAAGAGGAAATTATGGTAATGTCATCTGTGTATTGGATAATGGAGCTAAGGGGTGATGGGTGTGGAGATTGTTAGTAAGGACATTGAAAAGTAAGTGTCCAAGAATGGTGATGTATGCATTTCTCAAGGATTCTGGAAAGAGGAGAGAGGATGGAGATTAGTCAATAATTGGATAGTTCATTGGAGTTGCCCCCTTTATGTAAAAGGGTGATGATAGATTTTTCCAGAGGTTATGTCTTTGTACTATGCTATGGAATGATTTATAAGGATGCTGACAGCATATGCTATGGATTCTGCAGCAAGTTTTAAGTATTCAGGAGGGAGGTTATCAGGGGAGAGGGTGCATGGTTTTAGCTTTTGCAATCATTTATGACTGAGAGAGATAGTTACAGTTTTAAGAGAAAAGGGGATAGAAGACGTAGCACTAGTTTGTTGAGAAGGAGAGGGGTGTTTGTTATTTGTGCAGTAGTTATGAGATAAGGATGAGGGAGGATCAGAGATGGGGTAAGAAGTAGTTGCAGTAGCAGGATTTGTTAGCAGTTTGATAATCCTATCTATAAAATGAGAGTTAAACATGTGCTATCTCTGAGGGAGGTTTGTCAGGGTATGGCATTGGAGTTTGTTTAGTGCCTAGGGTAAGGAGGTTTGAGATGTGTTTCCAAAATTATTTTTGGGTTGTTTTTGTGGTATATCAGTTTCCCTGGAGAAGTATTGTTTTTTTGTCTAAGTTACCTAGCTCTATTTTGTAACTGTTTATATTCAATTAAGTTAGCATCAGATTAGTTTTTGTGCCATTTCTTCCAGGGTTTATCTATATCTTGTAAATGTTGTTTGGTATTTTTTGTTAACCAGGGAGCATGGTTAGATTTTATTATTTTGGCGTGTAGAGGGGCTAAGCTGTTAAGAGTATTTAGAAATATATTGTTGAAGTATGCAAGGGCATCTTCTAGTGGTAGTGCTTTAAGTGGAGTCCAGTTATAGTATTTCAAGATTTCGTTAAACCTTTGTTCAGCAAAGGTTCTGAGATTTCTGGTGGTTTTGTATGTATGGGTTCATGCAGTTTGTAGTGTCATTGTATGTATGAATATGGGTAGGTGGTCACTAAGAGTATTAGGTAGAGTGCACAGGGTAGAGTATTTGTCAGGAGTAGAAACTAGTATCCAATCAAGAGTTGCACCTAGAATATTATTAGTATGCATATGGCTGGCATTGGAATCAAGCTGAGTATTACCATAGAGGTTTATGCTGTTAGTAGGGGAGTCAATTGTCAGATTGCGCCAGTTAATATTGATATCTCCCATAATTATAGTTTCATTACTGATATTTTCTGATATCCAGGAAAGGATATCTTCCATAGTTTGGATATTTTGCCCAGGAGGTATATATAGTCCAACAATGCATATTTTTGTTTTGTTTTGTTAATTTGCAGGCTAATGATTAGAATTTCAGCATTGTTGAAAGGTATTTCTTGGAGAAAAGTACATTGTCATGGTGCTAGGATAGGTAAAGGCTACCCCGCCACCTTTTCTGCTGGTTCTGTCTTTTATAAGTATATTATAGCCAGGTGGTGTTATTTTAGTATCATGACTATGGAGTTTTAGCCATGTTTTTGTGATAACTAGAGTATTTGAGGTGTATTGATATAACAAGACATGGAATTGTCTGATTTTTTTGCAAATAATACATGTGTTTAGGGTTGCGAGAAGAATATTTTTAGGATTTAGGGTTTTAACAGAAGAAATAATGGTTGGGGGCCCTAGATTGGGATGGATGTCCCCACACAAGGATAGGAAGTCTTGCTTGGAAAGGGAATATTGGAGGTATAGAGTAAGTTTACTTTTCTTGCCAATTATGTAGAAGTTAGGTTTAATAGTGATAGTGTTAGGAAGGATTTGGGGTTTTGAGAAATGCATAGGGTGATACTGAATTAGGCTTGCTGATATGTTACCAAAGCTTTCTGTGGGCTTGTCATGATTTAGAGTGAGAGCAGAGTGTGTAAATGTTCGTGGGGATGGGTATAGTTCAGGGCAAAAATGTGGCTTAGGAAACTGATCCAAAATTTTTAAACAGAAGGCCATAGCCTCAAAATGTATGCTATGTTAAGGGATCAGACACAATGACAGGTAAAAGTGCTATCATTGAACAAATATCTACATCTTAGTATTGAAGACGTATGGTATAGTTCATCTAATAAGGGATCATTAACATCATCGAGAGAAATATTTGTGTAAGTGATAGTAATTAAGCCACTTAGAGAGTATACTGCATCTCTGTTCTCAGTGCTGTATAGGCTCCTGAAGAGACATCAGTACATGATCATCAAAACATATTGGACTGAATTTTTCAGTACTAACACTTCTGGGACTCAGAGACCATGCCATTATGGCTAGATCATACCTCACAAATGTCCATCTTTTCACAGAATGTCCATGTTTTTGCTTCTTCTGTTCATCAATAAAATTTCTGGTTTTCGGACAAATCATTTTGGACTAAAGTGGACTGAAGTCACTAAATAAAGGCATACACTTGAGTTTTATACTTCATAACCTTTACAAAATTGGTACTAATACAAAATTTGTATTCTAACAATTTTCTGTGTTTATAAGAGCAGTATTAAAATTTGTTCCATATTTTTGACCTTTGTCCCCCCACACATTATTTTTGGCTTTGTCCAGATTTCTTGCACTTAGAGTTTGAGCAGTGTGCACTAGATGATGTCATTTGTTAATAAAATTAAATAAAAAAGATATACAGAGGTTTGGTTTATTTTTGGCCTTTTTGCTAAAATCAAGTGTAGTGACAGAGTCTCCCTATATTAGAGAATTTGCTTTTCCTCTTGTTTGAATGTGTATACTACTTCTAGACATGTGTATTATATACCTATGAACCTATGAACCTATACATAGTACTATATACATAGCTAGATATATAAAGAGATGCAGGGGCGAAGTTCAGCATTAAACTTGTCCTCCTGCCAAAAAAAAAACATTTTTATTTTCTTTTATTGTACTTATGAGTTACGCTCCATTATTTTAAAAAAAATAAGTCAAAAGTAACTATCAGTACAGTGATTCAATTTAAAAATCGTAAAGTTTTTTTAAAACAAAACACAACTGTACACAACTGTATATGTTTAAAAAATCACTAGATCATTTTATGTGGAATGAGACAGAGTTATTTCAGTCAGTCTTTTAGAAGATCAGTGAACTGAAAACTTCTCCAAATGTATTAACCTGTGCACATCACATGTACTTCCTGTGCTGTAGCTCCCACGTGCACACACTCAGGATCATATTCCTTTCTTTCTTAGTCTTCATTTGTTTTGACTGCTAGTGACTGGTCACTATTATCTAGTTCCATACTAAAAGGGACAGACTATTATGTGGATAGATTCCTTTATACATAGCAACATTGATAATTTTATAATTTTTAGATGGAGCAGTTGTGTTATCCTAATTAATAGATCCATAGCAGAATCGCATGCCCCTAAGGTATGGCAAAGAACACACATTATCCCTATACATAAGGGAGGCAACTCAACTGACATTACAAACTTTCATCCTATTGCAATCTTATCTCCCCTTTGTAAGATTCTAGAAAAAAATGTGTGTACCTACAACTTCTCTACCACCTTACACACAGCAACCTACTTTCCCACACTCAACATGGCATTAGACCTGCACACTAATGTAAACACCAAAATCACAAACAAGATGGAAAGAACGTAAAATGCTACGAACACCTTGCTCCAGCCCAGAAATCAGTTACAAATAACTGAGAACCGCTCCAATAAAGGTTCTTAACGTGAAATTTATTAGTAAACGTTTTCGCCTTGTAACAACTCGGCTTCTTCAGAGAATAACATAGTATTACATTAAATTTTTCTTTTTAAAATGGTTTGTAGGAAGTGATGTCAGGAAAAAGAAGGTGTGTCATAGACAAAATTAAAAATGCAGCTGTTTTAACTTGAGCTACTTAATATGTTTGTTAAAAAACATTCCATTAAAGAGAAAAAAAATACAGTTAAAATGTTTTTTATATATAGCTAATGCTCTAAAACACCTATAAATCCACTTTCTTGCTAAGGAATACTTTAACTCATAAAGAGTAAACATACTCATGAAAGCTATAAAGTATAACAGGAAATATATATATAAAAATATATATATAAAGATGTGTAACAAAAATGTGTAACAAAAAATATATATGCTTTAAAAACCTTTTCTTAATGCCATAGTATTACATATACATAGAGACATGACTGCATGTAAATAAGTACAGTTGAATATAGGAAAGTTGTATAACTTGAAACTGTGCAACATAAAAAGTTGTGTAAACTGTGAAGTATATTTTTATAAGGAGGCATATTACACTAAATAGTAAGTGTTAAAAAAGTTAACGCAAATAACTCCTTAATTTCAAAACTGGTAAAATGTTGCAACTTTCGTTCAAGCCAGGGTAATAAAATGAGTCAGTCCTAAACTGCCATTCGAGCTCTAAGATTTCCAATAGTAACTTGAAAGGGCCACCTCTAACTGGTTGTTTTATCTGGTCAATTGCCATAAATGAAAAACTATGGCCTGGCTGCTCTAAAATATGTTTTGCAAGTGCGTTGTTTTCGTTTCTATTGTTCATTGCGTAGGTATGTTCGTAAATACGATCACGCAATCTGCGGTCCGTCTTTCCTATATAGAAGGACGGACAGCAATCGCAGATCGCGATATAAACTACGGACTTGCTTTCACAATTAAGGGGTTTCCTAATGTCAAACTTTTTTCCTTTTACTGTGAATGTCTGCCCTGGCCTTATTTTGTGACATCTGTTACAAAAACCACATGGGTACATGCCTAGTCTTTTGTTGTAAAATTTACTTGGAATGTCCCTTTGTAGTAATTCTTTCAAGTTGTTATTCCTTCTAAAAACAAATGACGGAAACTGACCAAATTTTTTAATTAAAATAGGGTTGCTAAGTATAAAGTCCCAATTCTTCCGAATTATAGCTGCTATTTTGCCTGAGTCAAAACTGTATGAAGTGACATAAGAAAGTGTGGGATCAGAGGGGTTTATAGACCCCAATGAATTAACCACAGATGTTGGATTTTGTCCAATAGATTGTAAGGGACTAGAATTATCCGTAAGATTGTTCATAGCTATTATAGGCAGAATTGGGCTATAAAAACCATTAATTCTCTTCATCTCTACCTCTTTAAAAATGTTTTCAATAAAATCCAACGGGTATTTTCTTTTCAAAAACATTTCAGTAAGCAAATCCGTTTCCTCATAAAATATTTCCATTGTACTAGACATTCTTGCAGCCCTAACAAGCTGTCCCTTAACTACAGCTTTTTTCTGTTTCATAGGGTGATGACTTGAAAAATGCAAGAATGAATTACAATACGTAGGTTTTCTATGTATCCTTGAGACAAAAGAGCAAGTGTCAAAATCCTTAGTCAATTTAACATCCAAATACTCAGTACTGGATGTTGAAAACTTGTAAGTGAATTTAAGAAAATCTGAAGTATTATTAATATTGGTGACAAAAGTATCAGCTTGTGTCTCATTGCCATCAAACAATATAAAAATATCATCAAGATAACGTGTATAATATCTGATCGGTGCCATTAATTCTAGTGACGAAAAGACTGAGTGTTTTTCCCAGTAACTCATATAGAAGTTTGCTATTACGCTCCACAAGGGAGCCCATTGCAACCCCTTGTTTTTGCAAAAAGTATTTATTATCGAACAGAAAATAGTTCGAAGAAAGCACAATATCCATTAGTTCCGTGATGACATCAATCTCGGTTCTTGAAACCCCCAATTCACCTAACAAGAGGGCTGTCCACTCAAGTGCCTCCTGGTGGGGGATTGATGTGTATAAATCAACAACATCAACGGTGAGGAAATTAACCTCACCGTTGAAAGGTTGTAATTTGATGGCTTCTAAAAAACTCCATGAATCCTTACAAATTAAAGAAAAATGAACCAGGTGTTTTGACAAGAGACTATCTAGGTATTTAGCGCAAGAATAGGTCATAGATGACCTTCCATCAATTAATGCCCTCATAGGTGGATTTGAAAGGTTTTTATGCACCTTTGGTATGCCGAACATAACAGGTATTTTTGGGAATGTTATATCAATATAATTGTAAGTATCTAAGTTGATTTTTCCTTCAAGGTATAAATCACGAAAATATCCCCTTAACCTGTTATGTGCTCCTTGGATCTCATTAAGGGAAGCTTCGGCATATGCTGGGGAATCTAAGATAGTGTACATTTTATTTATGTACATGTCCTGACCAAAAATCACAAGTCCACCACCTTTGTCAGGTTTTAAAAGTCTTACGGGCATTTTACATAGGTCATCCAACAATTGAAGTTGAGTTTTAGAAGTATTAAATCTAAAAGCTGAGTCCCTTTTAAACTTGCTACTAAATAAATGTCTCAAGTCTACTTCACAAGCTTGCTCAAAATGTAATAAGGAAGGATGCAATGGTGGATTAAAAACACTAGGGAGTACTAAAGAGTGAAACCTGTCATCAGTTACAGGTTCACTGTTGAAATACAATTTCAAATTAAGCTTGCGAACGAAACATTTCAAGTTAATCAATTCCTTTGAGACATTCCCAAATTTGCTAGGTACAAAAGTATAACCATATGCAAGTAACTCAATAAGCTCATCTGCTAAGTCGAGTTCAGTAAAATTATAAATTTTAAAATCTGCATCTCGATTAAGCATTATTTTTGGAGCCATTTGGGATGCTGAAAAAGAGTCTACAGGATTAGTAACAGAATCACTATAATCAACTGTAACATTGTTACTATCTAAGGACAATATATCAGGCACAACAACATTGTCAGTTTCTAGGCTCAGTTCCAATTCTGCCGTCTCCTCGGGCGTTGACGTTGGTTGCGCTGGCCTAAAAAATTGTTGTTGTTGGTGTTATTTTTATTATTTGAATTTTGACCCTTAATTCTATTACTGCGCCTTGGCCCTGTATTCTGGTCAGAAGAGGAAGGTTCATCGTCCTGAAATTCCTCATTAAAATCATAAGAAACATTAACAGTTCTTTCAGTGTTTGGTAAAATATTTGCAGTACCTAGAATTACATCATTCTGCTCAGTAAAACAAAGTTTGGGATAGGCTTTTTCACTTTGATATGCTTGCCTGTCCCTTATAAGCTTCTTGACTTTGTTTTGTTTTAATTTGACCAACATAACTTCAATACTTGTGAGTGTACGGTCATAATCTACTTTGAATGATGTAAAATTTAAGTCATCTTTCAACTGTTTGTCGAGTGCGTCAATTTCAACAATGAGTTGTTGTACATGAAGCTCATAATGTTTAAGTTATAATCATAATGTTATAAGAGCAGTATTAAAATTTGTTCCATATTTTTGACCTTTGTCCCCCCACACATTATTTTTGGCTTTGTCCAGATTTCTTGCACTTAGAGTTTGAGCAGTGTGCACTAGATGATGTCATTTGTTAATAAAATTAAATAAAAAAGATATACAGAGGTTTGGTTTATTTTTGGCCTTTTTGCTAAAATCAAGTGTAGTGACAGAGTCTCCCTATATTAGAGAATTTGCTTTTCCTCTTGTTTGAATGTGTATACTACTTCTAGACATGTGTATTATATACCTATGAACCTATGAACCTATACATAGTACTATATACATAGCTAGATATATAAAGAGATGCAGGGGCGAAGTTCAGCATTAAACTTGTCCTCCTGCCAAAAAAAAAAACATTTTTATTTTCTTTTATTGTACTTATGAGTTACGCTCCATTATTTTAAAAAAAATAAGTCAAAAGTAACTATCAGTACAGTGATTCAATTTAAAAATCGTAAAGTTTTTTTAAAACAAAACACAACTGTACACAACTGTATATGTTTAAAAAATCACTAGATCATTTTATGTGGAATGAGACAGAGTTATTTCAGTCAGTCTTTTAGAAGATCAGTGAACTGAAAACTTCTCCAAATGTATTAACCTGTGCACATCACATGTACTTCCTGTGCTGTAGCTCCCACGTGCACACACTCAGGATCATATTCCTTTCTTTCTTAGTCTTCATTTGTTTTGACTGCTAGTGACTGGTCACTATTATCTAGTTCCATACTAAAAGGGACAGACTATTATGTGGATAGATTCCTTTATACATAGCAACATTGATAATTTTATAATTTTTAGATGGAGCAGTTGTGTTATCCTAATTAATAGATCCATAGCAGAATCGCATGCCCCTAAGGTATGGCAAAGAACACACATTATCCCTATACATAAGGGAGGCAACTCAACTGACATTACAAACTTTCATCCTATTGCAATCTTATCTCCCCTTTGTAAGATTCTAGAAAAAAATGTGTGTACCTACAACTTCTCTACCACCTTACACACAGCAACCTACTTTCCCACACTCAACATGGCATTAGACCTGCACACAGTACCTCAACAGCCTTATTATCTTTCATGGACTCTGTAATCAAAGCCTGTGACACCAGCAAACTAGTATCTGCAGTATTTCTACATTTGTCAAAAGAATTTGACATGGTATCTCACCCCAAACTCCTTAAAGAACTTTCTAGAATCTGCCTATACTCCTTTCTTCAGTGGTTTTCTAGCTACCTAGCTGACAGGCAGCAAGCAGTAAAATGTCAGGGCTCTATCTCCCCATATCACATCACCCCCACAGGTGTACCTCAAGGATCCATCCTTGGCCCATTACTATGTAATGTTTTCAGCAATAACTTGCATACACCTTTCTGTTAAGGCACTCTAATCCAATATGCAGATGACTCCACTATCACCTACATATCAGACATATTAACTCATCAACAACACCTAATACAACAAACTTTCTCTTTTATGGAAACATGGCTGTCCAATGCTGAACTCCTACTGAATCCAAAACAAAACAAAGCTCCTTCTTTTCACCCACAAACTCCATAGTGCCAACAAAACAAACTTCAATATTTTTTCAGCCAACAATACTGAAACTGAATTGGTTCAGCATACCAAAGAAAACTAGAAATCTGCTATAACAAAATTGCCAAATTTGCCATAAACACAACCCCACCACACTCTAACTCATCACTATAAAGCCCTCCATTTGGTAAGATGGCTTGAAGTCACACTTTGCCTTCAATACGTACAACTTACCATGGTATATACAAACATCCACAACCCACTAGCTTGTCTTGCTCTTAGCCCATTAATCAGCTTTTATATCCCAAATAAACATCTCAGATCTGAACACAATTATCTTCTCACAACCTATAAACCTAACAAATCCCCAGGCCTAAGCCTTTACTCCTGCTCTGTGGCAAAACTATGGAACTCCTTTCCTTTAACTTAACTGCTACTATCTCACATTCCTTTAAAACCTCTGTAAAAGAATACTTCAACAAAGCTTGGATTTGCTCCTGTATGAGCCAAGGCTGATGTACTATTATTCCTTTCAGTACCTCTACTCTTTCTACTCCCACTACTAACTTACCCTACCCTCCCTCTCTGTGCACATACTCCCCTGAGGTTACACTCATACCTTTTCCACATCTATTCCTACTATCCCCTCTGTCACAGCTTACCCTTCTCTACTTAAACTATCCTATGCCTTCACTAATATAATTTGCTGCCATATTTCATGACCTCTAGAATATTAATGGTCATTATGATAATCATCTATTATGTAAATAATGATGCATCTTCCTATTATCAGGCTTTATGACTTTATTATGTGTGTTGAGTTTTACCCTGACAAAATAATGTGCAGTTTTTCAAATTTTGTGCTTGAATGTTATGACTTTATTATGTCTGTTAAGTTCTTATTCTGACAAACTAATGTGTTATGTTCATATTTGTGCTTGAATGTTATGACTTTATTATGACTGTCTAGTCTTTGTATCTGGAGCTTTTCTCCCCGGGCTTCCTCTGAAAATGGGTAACTTGTGACCCAGTCAGACTTTCCCAGTAACCAAATGCCAAATAATTAAATAACTATTAATTAAATGAATATGAAGACTTCTATATTTGTCTGTATGTACAGTTTCTAAACTATTTTTCTATCATTATAATCATTAAATAAAATTACTTGACTTTCATTGCCAAGTTATCAGCTATGTCTTACATACCCCTACCTCAACAAACATCAGGTACAACATTTGCCTGTCTAGTGATGATTTTATTCACCTTTTCAACATTATTAAGTTCCATTTATATGGTTTCCATATATGTTTGCTAAAAGACTGAATCAGACAATCTGTGGCTAATAAAAATATTGAAGTATACTCTATTTAAAAAAATAATGCTAAAATAAAACATCACAGTAGATTAGCTTCCTCAGATATGACTGCATAATGACACTGTTTCCATCTGTTTGATGTTCAAACTCTTGTATTCCTTGTTTGAATGTACAGCTTTGGAGTGTAATGACTCCTAATAACATTTACTGCCATAAAGGCACACTCTTCCCCGGATTTACTAATCTTCCATGCAGGACTAGCTTAGTCCTGCACGGAAGCGACCATTTAGGAGCAAGACAGCAGCGCACCATGCATATTAATGAGGCACACTGCCTGAGCTCCTAGGCTTACACGGAACGTGTATGAGAGCAGGGGGTATGTCTGAGAGCAGAGCTCTCAGAATAAACACGCCCCTGCAATGTAGAACAGTAGAAAGGGGTATGCAATAAGCGAGACCGCTCACAGGTGACCGCATATCCCTACCAACAGCCCCTCTTGTGTATAACAGCAACAGAATGTAGAAATAAAATGAAGAAACCCTATTTTGATTTTTTTTTTAAATCCGAGTACAGCTCAGTCCCACTGCAGCACATTCCATTTTCCGTGGCAAAGCACTTTATGACCGATATTTTTGTTGCAAAACCCACTAAATAACATATATGTATAAACTGGAGTACTGCAGTAAATGTACATGTGAAGTGTAAGTGTCATACTTAATAAGGCACTAGTAAGCAGTTGTAAGAACAAATAAGCAGTAGTAAGCATATTTAAGCACTAGTAAGCAGGTTTAAGTCTGTTTGCGTGGGAGTAAGCAATGCCTACACTGGCTAAGCAATTCTAAAGCTAACTCTCTCTAAGCAGATGTAACGGCAGGTTAGCAGTGCTTACCATCGTACAAACCCTCTTACAACTGCTCAAAAATGCCTTAATCACTCTGTATCCAACAGCCCTTGTTCTGCCCATCAACAAAACAAGCAGCCATGCAGGTCTCGAACACAGGACTCTATACACCATAGTCCCAGTAGTTATCCACCAAGCCATCACAGAAGTGCAGAAGAATAAGGTAGTAGCAAACATGTCCTCACCATAGTATAACCAAACTGAACCTGTGAAAGGCAAAATCAGTATACAGTCATATGTGCCATAACCCACTACATAACATAAATATGTGAACTGGAGTACAGCAGTAAGCCCAGAAGTAAGGTGTAAATGTAATAGAGTGGTGAAGTCCCCAATAAAACACAAGGACCCCACAGAGTGTATGTACACATCAATCAGGGATACCAGGCATACATATAAGGTGTAATAAATAATAACGCAATGCCAAAAAGGCATTATAATGAATGCCTATTGTAAGCAATGGTAAGCATTGCACAGGCCAGCTTAGGAGGTGGGAGCAATGTGCCCAGTGGTATACCCCTTTAAACAATGCCAACCTTAGGTAAGCAGGTTTGCCCATAGCTTAGCCTTTTCAAAACTGGCCAATCACGGAAACATGCGGGAAATCATCCCTACTTAAACCCAAGAGGCGGGGATACATCTCATAACTGGTTGTAGCTTCCCCTTGCAGGCACTATGACAGTAAGGGGAGAAGGAGTGAGCTTCCGGGTGCAGGGCTGCTGGGGCATCCAGGAGTCCAAGGTCATTGCAGGACTCCTAGTTTAAGACCATGCACAGAGACTGCTGCAAAGCCAGTGCCAGGGTTCCCAATATAAGGCTGAGGCCTAGGACCGTCTCTCCTGTGACCTCACCAGTGCTACTGGCATATCCCGAACTGGTGAGCAGGTCAGGCATCACTATCCCGACCTGAAGCTGTGGAAGTTGGACCTCTTGGAGGAGTGGCTCCAAGAGGCTACAGCATCAGGGGATGTTCCAGATGTGTGTAAGTATCTCCCCAGTATGTGTGTAATAAGTGCCAGCTCAGGTATATCATGGATAGGTATGGCTAAATATTCCTCTTGTGTCCCCCACAGCTGCAACGGAGGGGGCCGCAAACCAGGAGGCCCATATCATCTGCCTGGTGTTGTTGCAATGCAAGGCAGGTCAGTAATACTCATGCTTTTCCTGTTATAGGGAATATAAATAAAAGTAGTAGTAAAATAATTGCTAGTATAAAACCTGTATTGTTCAAGGCAAGTACTGCATACACTAGAGAATATGGTAGGAAGAGTCTCATATTGTTTGTATGGCAATAAAAGTGTAATATCCTGACAAAACAGGTCTAACTGTAGGACTGCATGTGTATATTCTCGTATCATATGGTAATGTAGATTTGGAATCATGTAATAGTACTGTAGTATTAAGCACTGTTACCCACACCATGCACCATAAACTGAATGTGTAGTAATGTCTGTATATGACAGGTGTAATCCCCAGAGGCCATTTAGTACAACTGAGATACACATAGTAAACAGGGAAAATGCAGAAAACAAAAACCAAATAGCACATGCAACTGAGATGTGTAATGTTGTTTTTTTAGCACACACAGCCACGGTTCGAATCCTGCCAGTGGTAGTAGTCTGCATACAGAATCATACCCCACAACTGTACAGATATGTCAGAATGTCTATTAAAGTGGCCCATATCTATCGCCTATCAACCTGTCCCCCTTTAAAACAGTGGGATGATCCCAGATGTATAGGCAGCAAACAGGAAATACAACTGATTGACACACATCTATGACAACAAACCTGGCAAACTAGCAACTCCCCAATACCTTATGTTACTAAGAAGCCACATATGTCCCATTTACACCCCAACTTGTTAAGCTGTGGTCAGATTGTGTACAGTAACAGAGTATGATGTATATGCATAATAGTAATGTGGAATCTGGTATTGTGTGTGGGAACATTCAGGTAGTGCTAATAAACATTCCTCCCACAGGTCTGTCAGATACCAACACTGTGCCCAGAAATACAAGAATTATATGCGGTTGCTCTGAATTACACATCACTGTCACCCACACTCCTACAACATATAACTGTCTAGGAAATCTGTATAGGAGTGTTGTTATACATTGTCAGTATGCATAAACACAGGACAGAAAGCAGATTGGAGATATACAGCAATATCAATATAGCAGAGACAACTGTGATGGACAGTGTTTAAGTTGTAGCAGACACAGCCATGATCTGAATCTTGGGAGTGGAATTAGACTGCATACAGATTCATACCCCACAACTGTACACATGAGTCCAGAATGTCCAGTATATGTGCCCATATCTGCAGCCTGTCCTCCTGTCCCCCGGTGAGTCTGTGAGATGATCCCAGATGTGTAGCCAGCAAACAGGGAATACAAGAGATTGTTAACCATCATTAGAACACACCTGTCACTGTAGCAACCCCCAAAACTGTTAGGAGAGTAATATTTCAGGTATGTCTTATCTACATTCCCATGTTGTCAAGCTGTGACCAGAATGTGTACAGTGACAGAGTGAGATGTATGTGCATAAAACTAATGTGTAATCTGGAACTTTGTATGGCAACAGTCAGGTAGTGCCAACAAACATTGCTCCCACAGATATGTTGGATACGAACACTGTGCTGAGAAATACAGACCAATATAACCTGTACTGGTACTGTCCACCCTGGTATTGTAGGGGATTGTGAGTGTTGCAATATCTCTGAATAATAAAGTATCACTGGTCACTGTCGCCCTCACTGCTACATAATAGAACTGTGTAGGAAAGCATGTATATGTGTGTGTCATGTTACTAAAGGTGGAAGAGGGTAATGTTTATGTCCAGGCACACCAGCATGTGGTCAACACATGGCCAGAGTCTGTGCAGAAAGAGTTGGATAGCATAGTGCAAAAAAATCAACCCGGAATCCGGGAGCATGTGTACAAACAGTTAGTCAGTGTTAACAAACATTCCCTTCACAGGTATACCAGGTAAGAGGTCTATACTGCAGGTAAAACTGGTTCATGTATAATGATGATGACAGCCATATCACTGTCCACAATAAGGCTATAGGGTAGTGTAGTAAGACTTGTAAGGTAGAGGTAACAGCACTGACTAGGAAAGTAATGTGGACTACAGGAATATACTACTTGTTAATTGACACCCCCCCCCCCACTTTATGTCAAACAATAATCAACATACCCACCCCAACTGGTATGTACTGACTCTGATAATGTCCAATTGTTTGATAAATATTTTAATGGTTCCCATGCATGTGCCATATTGAATTATTCCAACATTGTTGGCATGGTGCCATCACCATACCTGCATGCTGTCCTTATTACCACTGTGGTCCCATATATGCATGTGTTTTGTTTGCTATGCAACTGTTCCATGTCTGGTGTCTGTGTTAATGGGAATATCTATGCATGCTGTTAAACCTAACCCTGGAATGTGTTGACTATTACTAACCCATATATGATGATGAAATCTAAACACTATAGCATGCTTGGAAAGGCCGGTCTCAGCGGACCCACCTGTTCCACCTATGCTGGCCATGGCACCGGGCACCAGCATGTCTGGGGCCCAACCCTGGACCTCCCTGTCTGTTGGTCTTTCTCCACATTCGGGTGGAATCACCTCAGGGGATGGGGCTTGCCCCCCCTGGGAGTGGGCACGGACAGGAACCTGTCACCCGTTGCCAGGTCAGGGTCGTGGTGCATAAAGCGATCAATGAGCAGTTTTGTGATCTTCTATGCCAGCTCGAGGGCCGTGTGTTGCGATTAGAGAGTCAGTCAGGCTCTGTGGCTCAGCCTCCAGCACAGCCACCTTTGGGGCTGTGACGGTGCAGTGGTGACTGCCCATGGGTATGGACCTCAGTCCCACTGTTACCAGTAGGGGGCTTGTGGGCTTCCGATATCCCAACACCCCTCCCCATCAAGGTGTTTACCCACCACATGTGTCATATACCACCCCTGTATGAATCTTGTGTGTCTTGTCTGTTAACCATGCCAACCTACCTCCCCAAATATACCTACTACCCCTCCCCAACATCTCACTCAATCTGTTCCCACAAAAAAAAATCACGTCCCATACATAGTTGTCCATTTCGCACACATGTAATCCAGTCTAACTGGCATCACAACTTATTATTGTTGTCCTCACCCCTCTCCCAAGGGCTTGAATGTCCAAATCTACCTCCAAATTCAGTGCATATGCGCAGCTGTTGCTGTAGAAGAAATGGGCAGCTATGGACCTTCCCTATACCCTTCCTGCACATCCCTAGCTATTTTCCTTACTGTCTTTCCCTCTTTGTGCCCCTTTTTCACCACTTTCCTATCAACCCTTTTTTCTTTACTTTTAAATAAATTAGCGCGGGGGTAAGTGGAAGTAATCACTTTTAAGCATCAGTAAGCAGGTCTAAGCCTGTTTACATGGGGGTAAGCACTGTCTACACAGATTAAGCAATGTAGAAGCTAACTGAGTATAAGAAACTGTAACCGGAAGTTAACAGTGCTTATCTCTGTGCAAACCCGCTTACAACAGCTTTAAAGTGCTTTAATCACTCTGTATCCAATGGCCTGTGCTCTGCCAGCAAGAAAATAAACAGCCTCTGCAAGGCTCAAACCTAGGAGCCTATACACCATAGACAAAGTGATTTGCCACTAAGCTATGCCAGATATACATAAATCTGATGTTTTCAGAAACATATCCAGCCCAGTCATGCAACAGTACAGAGAATGTGTACCAACATTTAGATGTATGTGTGTGTGTAAATAAATTAATAAGCAAACAGATACAACATATCAATATATATGTATATATATATATATATATATATATATATATATATATATATATATGTAGAAATATATATATATATATATATATATATATATAGATATGTATATATATATATATATATATATATATATATATATATATATATATATATATATATATATATGAACATATATACATGCAAATGCCTACATTAACACATATATATGTGTACACCTATATGTCTACATATACACAGCAAGTTACATATATGTACGCAGATATATATCTATGTAAGTATATACGGACATAGTTATATAAATGTAAGCAGATATATATATATATATATATATATATATATATATATATATATATGTGTGTATATATGGCCATACATCTGTAGATAGCAATGGTAGATTAACAAAAATATATGTGTCCACATGCAGTGTTAATGGTGTTGAGAGGCCTCAAACAATATATGTCTTGTACGAATAGGCATACCACCCCACAGCCAAACATGTCCACCCTGCAATACACTACCAAGTGTTGCAGATCCCATAACCAGGACCTGACATGACATAGGCACAAGATGTTAACAGTACTCCATCCCACCTGTATGATGTCAGGCTGGTATTGGCAACATATCATGCAGTACAGTCTGCCTCCCATTGGAAATGTGAAATGTGGAAGCTATCAACATCCCTAGGATACATATACACAGACACATATATGAAGATACAGATATACATATATATATATATATATATATATATATATATATATATATATATATATATATATATATATATATATATATATATATATATATATATATATATACACGTGACTACACATACACATGCAGAGATATGTACAGTGCGATACATATGTAGAAGGTGCACACAATATGGAACAGCCACTATGCCTACAGTTAACATCCTATCAACTGGACACTGGATGAGCCACCCATACAAATGACATTCGGTCCCTGCAACATATACCCACAGAGAGGTCATAGGAGAAAACACCACACACACAGGTTTGCAGAAATGGAATACCTTTGTTTGTGTACTATTGCACATGTATATGCTATGTCACATACCTGTTCAGACACTAACATCCATATCAACAGAGTAATGCAACTGTGAAACAGTTATACTAATACAGTAGTCTGGAAAGGTCCACAACTGTTGCTGTCCAGGCCAAGCCCTCCAAATTACACAATAGTGAAGACAGATTGGGCCACAGGATACCGCACAATCAAGAGTAAGCGATGCAGGTGTGTAGTCCAACAGCCGCTATCTACACTCTGTACACACTCACTAGGTGCTAAAGACTACAGTTGACCAAATGGGATGTAACTGTTACATAACAAGGCATAACTGACACCATCACAGGCACACTGGCAAACAGAACAGTCTGTATGACAGGAGGCAGTAGGCCTGCAGTAACCCACTTTATGTAAGTAATGTCAAGATAGGTGAAATGTATGGTACTGTACATCCAGATACCTTAAGGCAGCTCACCCCTGATACTCCCACATTTTGTAACAGCCTAGGTTATGTATGGTGCATTTCCCTTCCTAGACTCAAAAATACAGGGCCATATACCATTGTTACATGCACTGGCCTCTCGAGTGCATATGGATGCACATTTATTGTGTAGGTGAAGCCCACACATATATGGCCCCAGCCCCACCATATGTGTGGTGGATACAACATCAGTGGACTGCTGGCAGGAATGGCAGCATGGTATATGTATATTTGCATATGTAGCACTATCTGTGTATATTTGCATATGTAGCACTATCTGTATATATGTGTAGACATATAATGCTCTGTATATATATATATATGGGTGTGTATATGCATATCTATGTACATAACCAGATGAAAAGCGGTGATATAGTACTCCAAACCAAAAAAAGTCCAAAATGAAAAACGGAGAATAAAATCCAATTCTTGAGCCAAAGTTTATTCAAAACACGTTCCACGTAATAAATATACCACTCTATATAACTTTCTATATTAAAACATAAACGCTATTAAACACACGCGTTTTCGTCTGTTCAAATCAGACTTCATCAGATGAACCATTAATTAGATTACACTCCTTTTATAATCTGACCAATGACTTCAATTAATGAACATAATTTAAACAATTAACAGTGTTATGATTACTTTCAATACTTGCTTGAGTAGATATAATTCCTTATCACTTGAAAAACGATCTTTCTTTAAAAAATATTGAACAAATAAATACTTCTCCATTAATTAATACAATTTTATTCCCCTGCATTTATAAAAAGTTAAAAATGTCTATGTTAATAAATAATTAATTTAAAATGTTCAACTGCCCTCTAGAGGAAATTCATGTTATTGTCCTGTGGCTTCCTAAGTTAAAAACCTTTAAATACCTTTAAATAAAATGCCCTTTTGTATTATTAAAACCACTAAATTGATGTTATAAAATTTATGGATATACAATGTTAAGGAATGCATAAAAAAACGTATAAAAATGTGTAAAAATCATTCTGGATGAATCTATTTTACAAATTATAAAATGTTTATTATAGCTTAGCTGCCCTTAATTTCAGAATCGGTATAATACTTGTATACTCATTCAACCCTGGTGGGTTGTATGCTTCCAATGTTACCTGCCACCAAAGCTCCCTATATTAAACTTTCTCCTCCCAGGGGCCACCTCTTATATCTCTTTGAGTGTGTTCTAACACTGTAAATTTGAAAGTGGCTCCTGTACATTCCTTGCTATGTTTAAATAAAGCATATGTGTCCTTGCAATTCTTTATATCATTAAGATGCTCGTATATCCTTCTCTTAAGTTTTCTTTCTGTTTTTCCTATATAGAAAGAATCGCAGGTCCCACAGGTGGCCATGTAGACCAACCCCATGGACTCACAATTGTAATAATTCTTATTATTAATAATCCATTTAACCCTGCTTGCTATATATAACCTATTATAGTTTGAAATATAGGGGCATTGGGCGCATCTACCACATTTGTAAGTACCCGTCTTTTTTACATCTTGTGGAGCCATAGTCTTCCTACTTTCTAAAATGTTTCTTATGCTTTGAGCATTCTTATACACTATTTTTGTTGAAATCCCTTCTAGTTTATCTGTCAGTTATATTGATAAACCTATCCCATTCCTTAAGAAATATTCTTTTGATGTTACTATTCATTGCATTGTATTCTAGGGTTAAAGCTGATTGAAAATTCCCTTCATTTCCCCCTTGATCTTTAAATTTCTCTATTCCAAAATCAGTTGTTTTCACAATTGGGGTGTATCTATTTTTCCTTCCCCCTTCTATTTCCTGTCTTATTTCCTTAATAAGTTTTGATGGATATCCTCGATCCATGAACATTTTTTCCAAAAGGTCACATTCTTTAAGAAAATCATTCTGAGAACTTGTCATTCGACTACCTCTCACAAATTGTCCTTTTATAATATTCCTTTTACAGTGTAGGGGATGTGCACTATCATAATGTAGAAACATATTACAGTATGTAGATTTTCTATATACTTTTGTTTCTAAACCATCTCCCTGTTTATAAATTTCTAAATCCAAATATTGCAGTACATTGTTTGATACTGTGTATGTGAACTTCAAAAAATCAGTGGTTTTGTTAAGATAAACCATGAATTCCTTTATTTAACATCAATTTAGTGGTTTTAATAATACAATAGGGCATTTTATTTAAAGGTATTTAAAGGTTTTTAACTTAGAAAGCCACAGGACAATAACATAAATTTCCACTAGAGGGCAGTTGAACATTTTAAATTAATTATTTATTAACATAGATATTTTTAACTTTTTATAAATGCAGGGGAATAAAATTGTATTAATTAACGGAGAAGTATTTATTTGTTCAATATTTTTTAAAGAAAGATCTTTTTTCAAGTGATAAGGAATTATATCTACTCAAGCAAGTATTGAAAGTAATCATAACACTGTTAATTGTTTAAATTATGTTCATTAATTGAAGTCATTGGTCAGATTATAAAAGGAGTGTAATCTAATTAATGGTTCATCTGATGAAGTCTGATTTGAACAGATGAAAACATGTGTGTTTAATAGCGTTTATGTTTTAAAATAGAGAGTTATATAGAGTGGTATATTTATTACGTGGAATGTGTTTTGAATAAACTTTGGCTCAAGAATTGGATTTTATTCTCCGTTTTTCATTTTTGACTTTTTTTGGTTTTTATCTATGTACATATACACACCCATCTATATATGTCAATATGTACATATGTAATAATCTATATAGATATATGGATAATCATACTTACATATATATTCACCATATGTCTTGAACATGGGGTGTAGCCCTACCTCAGCCCCTATAGTCCCTACTTCATAGTGCAAGGAGATGTCAGGTATGTATAGCGGGTATATTAGTAGACTATTGCTACTGTAACCGGGATTGTCTTCACAGACATGGTGTGTGTGGGAGGTCGCATCTGCTTTTCACATGTGCCCCATTGGTTACTGACAGACATCCTAAGGACATCATAGTACAGTACCGCTGCAAGCAAGTAAATCTCCTGTAGACTACATGAGAGATATTGGCTAATAGATGTGGACATTCTGACAACCTCTGTACAGTCCAGAGGTATAAACAGAACCCCTTAGTGCAGAACATGTGGACCAAGCCTGACAATATGGATGTTAACAGCCATGTAGATGAGTATAACACATAACGACTGGTATACATTCACCCACATAGGTTATGTATTCTCACACACCCCTGTCTGTCCTGACACATAATAACTGCTGGTATAGAGGTGCCATGGCCACATACTACCCACTAGATTTTGACATACATCTGTACAGCATCCCACCGCTCTGTCTTACATACATGACTGTTAAGGGAGACCCGGCAGCAGTACATCTGGCAAGTATCTGGATATGACATCTCACTGGGTAAGTATACTATGCTGCTAGGCATGTAACAAAGCACTGTGCAGGCTACAGGCAGATTGGCTCAACACTGGCCTACATCTCCTATGGAGGAATGCACATGTACCTGAATATATAGCAGGCTCTACAGGCATGTCACAGCACAGGGTAAGATACACCTGTGTGAAAGTGCATAACCACAACCAATGTGAACACAGCCACAGCCACATATGGTAAGCTAGTATAATATTACACTATATGGACTATCTGTCCAACACCATCCTCATATGTGCCACTCACACACACTAACCCTACATATACTGGCTGCTACACAGTGTGGCCTGATGCCTGTCTGTGGTATGGGACATGTGTGTGTATGGCCCTACAAACATGTAAGCCAATAATGTAACATACAGTGGAGCAGCATGTAACATCAGATAGGGTGGGACCTAGAACGATGACATCTACCACAGTCTGTACACAGGCCAAGGTACATATTAACAATACACACACTCTCGATATTCATCATACATACACAGACCTCAGTACTGTACAAACAACCACAGAATGTCCAGGTTACATCATCAAATATAACCCCTACTGTACATAACATGTGTAGCAGTCTGTTATCTCACTGGCTTGTTATCAGATATGATGACACTAATTATGGCGTACAGCACATATGCACCTCTTAATGCATGACATATGTACAAAGGGTGACAGAGTTGTGGCTGGAAGCACATACACAGGGCCAGTATTGACATGTTGCTGTGATAACATCATGCATTTACTGTTGTAAGAGGGATTGTCGCAACATATGTCCTATGAGGGATATGAAGTCATTAACTGTCACGTCTTTCACCATCTACTGACTGCAATCATCACACTACCTTCTGCAGTTCACAGATACATGCTCTGTGGGTAACACATGAAACCAAAGGCAACACACACTCCCCAGTCTGCAGATGACCCTGCAGATGGGGAATCCTCTTGAACATAGAACTGACATGGCAGGTATTAATACATGTCGGACAGCCATATCCACACACCAAACCAACATTACTCCAAATACAGTATAGCAGCAATTACAGTTTGTAGTCAGGTCAGGCATATCAGCCTCCTGTGTGTTGGCCTGTTTCCACAGTGTATGTTGTCAGAGGTAAATCCCCAATCCATCTGAGATGCTGTTTGCCAAACAACAGATCGAGTTCCTGCTCACAGTGAATGATAAGGCCCAACACCAACATGATGTTCCTAGATATTGGAGTGTGTTTCCATGCAACTGGCTAAGGGAATGATTCCACAGCTGTTTTACATGCAATCAGCTAGGGGAGCACTGCAATTTGTGCAGAGGCTATCAGCTGATCATGAGCATTGCCTAAAATACACATGCTGCTGCCTAAGCAAAGCAGGTGTAGGTCTCCACATCCACCAGTGAGGGAGAGAGAGAGAGAGAGAGAGAGGCAGACAGAGGCAAAGACAAGTCAGGGAGGGATGGGAAAGTAAAGCTTAAGCATGTCTGTGTCACACACCTACCAGCACAGGGTATCAAATCCCTGAATGCTATATAGTGCTATCACAGTTCTATGCAGTTATTGGATGTGCCACATAGGTTACCTGTTGTGGAGCCCTAAGAACATATATGTGATGGTGAGTGACATCTGAAACAAGGATATGGTAGCTATACGGTAGGTGAAGTACACATGCCTGTCCACATGAACAGGTGCCAGCGTCAACACAGCCACACTCTCACAGGGACGCACACACACTGACACACTTGGCAGGACCAGGATTGCAACTCATCACTAGTGAGATTGCCACAACACAGTACTGTGCAGGTATCACATGCACCACACGGGTCATACGGAGGTTATATGGGCAAAGAGTATGGGGAGGTGGCTGACATTAGACAACATGCTTTAGTATGCCAATGGGAGTTGTTGTGAGTATGGATGTGATCATCCGCATCATACAACACACACACAAACACACAGCGTACCAGTACTGACATGCATGGGTGCATTTCTGCACGGGTGTGTGGTGGTCGACTGTGTCAGATGCTATACAAGGCTAGGTGATGGGTATACCTTGGCATCAGACCACATGACAATGGTCTGCATTGTGGCTCAAGGCTGCAGTTTCTGAATTTGCCCACACAGGTGGGTATTGTATCCTCCATTCAGTCACCTGGGTGACTATTGTGTGTGGCCATTGCTGTGCATCACTTGCCATGTATGTGTTCCTTAGTCCATGACATGGATGGTGTCTGGGATGGGCACACCTCCCACATGCATGTACAGTGACATGTGGAACTGTACCAGGGGTGTCTGGCCCATGTTGTGTACACAGATTATCATCAGATGTGCCCATCTTGGCCACCTGTGGTGGGACCGGGTAATGGACAGCAGATTTACCCTGCATCTACATTGATAGCATGCTAATGGTATTCCCTGGTGTGAGTGGCATCTGTCCATACCAGGCATGTTGTCAGGCATGGTATGTCCTTTGTGGGTCACATGTGATGGCACCACAGGTGTTGCAGGTGTCCAGTGGGGAACATGGGGAAGGTACACTGTCTGCATGTACATGCCTATTGGACAGATGGACAGGGTGCCATGCCCTCTGTAGCCCACTGCAATTACTCCATAGTTAATATCAGTGGCCAATATGCAGTATACTACCCACATATTGGCTGTTGCCTAGGCGTGTGTGTGTGTGTGTGTGTGTGTGTGTGTGTGTGTGTGTGTGTGTGTGTGTGTGTGTGTGTGTGTGTGTGTGTGCATGTGTGTGTGTGTGTATGAGACATGGGTTGAGAGTGTGCTCTGGCTAATACTGGGGGTTGCTATCTGTAATTGCCTGGCCTTGATGTCACATGTATTGGTATGGATTTGCACCCCAGCCTCTCAGCTATTTTACATCTGTTATCCATGTATGGTGGACATTGTGATATATAGTAGGGCTACCATATAAGAAATTTGCAAAACCCGCTCCATATTGGGCCCAGGTGTCACACACTCACACCCGCCTCCACACAGGATATCAGTTACACACACACACACACACACACACATACACACACACACACACACACACACACACACACACACACACACACACACACACACACACACACACCTGTCATGTCTGGGTGTAGAACCCCTACAAAACTAGTTTATTACACTACAGCATTACGCAGTGATAGCATACGCCATGGAGATTACTGGAGTACTTTTTCCCCAAAGGTGTATATCACATTGGATGACATTGGCAGGATTGCCAAAGTAGGACATTTGATTTGTAGTGACTGTGGCTAGGCTAAAATGCATTGCTCCCTACACAGACAGTGACACACACACAAAACATCCACCACCGACATGTGTGGGTATAGAACCCCTAACAGAGGTCTTTATGACACTACAGCATGGAGCTGTTATAGGACGCAGCATGTGGATTAGTGGAGAATTCCTTCCCAAAGGTGTACTTCACAATGAATGACATCAGCAGGATTGCCAAAGTAGGGCATTTGAAAAGTACTGAGTTTGAAAGTGCATTGCTCCCCATACAGACATTGAAACTCACACAAAACATCTAGACCTGCCATGGGTGGGACTAGAACCCTACCTGAGTTCTATACCACACAACAGCAGTACGCAGTTATGGAAGGTGTTATGGAGATTACTGGGCTACAACCTTCACAGAGATGTATTTCTAGGTGGATGACATCAGCAGCCTTGCCAAAGTTGAGCATTTGAATTGTGGGGAGTGTGACTACCCTAAAACGCATTGCTCTCTACACACACACACACACACACACACACACACACACACACACACACACACACACACACATACCAAGTCTGGGATTAGAACTCCTACCTCACTAGTTTATTACACTACAGCAGTACACAGTTATGGGACGCACCACAGAGATTACTGGGCGACAAATCTCCCAAAGGTGTATTTCACAGTGGATGACCTCAGCAGCTTGTCATTGTAGGGCTATGGGGAGGGCAGTGTGTGTGTGTATGGGCCATAACCCATTCATCTAGAGGCTGACACACCACATGAGGGCACATACTGGGTCATATTTCAAGAGGTACTTGTATACAGATGCTAAATGACACCTTCCTTGTACAGTCATGTTGCATAGCTAACACGTGCACCACATAGTCTGTACTGCTGACAGATACCGGTGACTAGTATCTACAGTGAGTGACATCTGAATCTCATGTGGTTTTGGCCCTTTGGCTTTGTGCTGGTTGGGACAGGCCTGGATGGCTCTATGTACATCTACCTGTGGCTTATTATAGTGTGTTGTCTTTAGATATATGTCTGTATTCCTGTCCACTGTGTGCAAAGCATGTGTGGTGCATACTGAGGAGTGTCTGCACTAACATCTGTGACTGCCAGTTATGTCTGGTCCACTGGTGTTTGCAGACAGGGCCTTCATATGTTTAAGTGTGTGAGCATGCCCAGTATGACCTTTCAGTGTGTTGTTGACTGACATTGCCTTCATTTCTCTAAGTGTGTGAACATGACCAGTATGCCTGTCTGTATTGAATGTGTGGATCAAGTCCAGGTAGTCTGTATTGCAGTGCTGACCTATGTGTTGTACACCTACAGGTAGCATACTGTTTCTGCAGGGTGTCTGTCAATCACATGGCATTGACTCTTACTACATTTCTACATGGGATGGGGGGGGCACACGTGCCTATTTCTACATTTCTTCACGGGATTGGGGGGCACACCTAACTGTTAATACATTTCTACGTAGGATAGGCTGGGGCACACCTGACTATTTCTACATGTCTACACAGGCTTTGGGGGAGCACACCTGACTGTTACTACATTTCTACATAGGGTGGGGGGGCACACCTGACTATTTCTACATGTCTACACAGAATTGGGGGGGCACACCTGCCTGTTACTACATGTCTATGTAGGAAAGAGGGTGGCACACCTGACACCTTTACACATTTGCTATGACTGTACTGGTATTTCAAGTTACTCCATTTCATTCTGTGGTCTTACCTATCATGCTGCCTAGAGGCATACCATTGTACTACAGATCTTAGCTTTTATTTACCTACATATTAGTTTCAGACTTCCTATCCTTCAGAACTGACATCCCACTGCCTGACCTGCTGTTGTCTGTCTGTGTAGGCCTGAGGGAGGGGAGGTTACCCATAGGCATCATTCAGGGGCCATAGCACAGCCTTTGTTTGTGTTTGTCTACACCTGTCCTGCTGACTGTGACTGTTGTTGGGTATGTGAACCCCCCTGACTGGCATGTGTGAGTCACTTGTGGGTGTCCCAGTATTGAGGGTGGTGCTGCAGGGCTGCCTATGTCAGATGCACATAGTACACTCCCTACACATGGTTGACCACAGGTAGTGTAATGTTTGGCATCCCTTTTACTGTATGTGAGAGTCGGAGAGAGCTGTTATTTCCTGGGTTCCTCCTGTGTCAGTGTATGTGCTGTGCATTGCCTCTTTGCCAAGGCCAGGGCATACTGGGCATGCCTCCTTCTGCCTACTGGGGCAGGCTCAGGTTGCTCTTCCTCTGAGTCACTCTGTGCCTGTGCAGACCTTGGCAATGGTGGGGGGCTGTTTGGCCTGCCCCGTGCTATTCCTGCTGCAGCTGTTTCCACAGGATCATATTGTGTAGCATGGCACATACGAGGACAATTTGGTACATGTAGCTGGTGAGTACTGCAAGGCTCTACTGGATGTGTCCAGGCACCGGAACCATGACATGAGCATCCCAAACACATGCTCTACTAAAATTCTGGTCTGTGTGTGTGCCTCATTATGGAGTTCTTGTTCAGGTGTGTGTGCATTTCTGATGGGTGCCATCAGCCATGGCTCCAGTGCATATCCAACATCCCACACTACATGACTGTTAGGGATGCCCCCATTGGCAAATCTCTGCTACAGTTGCTAAAGATGCCAGATGTGGGAATTGTGATAGCTTCCAGGGCAGCCAGCACACACATTCATTATTATGCCCTGGGCATCGCACATGACCTGGCAGTTGATGGAGGGGAAGCCCTTGCTATTGATGTAGATCCTACTGCGCTCACCGGGTGGTGCTTTGATGCATATGTGCGAGCAGTCTATAGCACCCATACTTCAGGGTATTCTGCTATTTGGAGGAACAGTTGCATATTGCTGGGCAACGCCTCATGGGTGTTGGGGAAATATACCTGCTCACCAACATGTGCTGACATGGCATCCAGGAACTGGTGGAGTACCCTGGATGCTGATGCCCGTGAGATCCCCATCATATCCCCAGTTGGCCTTTGAAAGGTACCTGTAGTTAGTATTCTTAGGCCTACACATACTTTGGTATCCACTGGGATGGGTTCCCCTCCATTAGTTCTGTGTGTGATGCATGGCTGGCACAGCTCAACAGTTTGCTGTAGGAGGTCCCTGTCCACCCTATAGCACTCCACTATCTCCAGCTCTTGTAACCCCTGGTAGGATACTCTGGGTCTGTACACTCTTCTCTGCCTCCTCACTGTGGGTTGGTCGACAGCATTCACATCCTCACCACCCTCAGCCTCTTCTACAAGTTGTTGTATGATAGCTATTGCAGCCCCTATCATTTTGCTGTCGTGAGTGTTAAAACTTCCCCGCTTGTTTACACTGGTGGTGTAGAGTGTGGGAAAAAACAGAGGGGAAGGTGTTTGCATAGTTTATAGTAGTGTTCTGGGCTGAGCTGGTCTGCTACCTGTGTAATTGGCTGATTCTGATAAATGTCACCTGTCCAGCTATGCTAGTTCTCCTTGATTAGCTTCCTACTGCTGTTTTCCCTTCCCATTGCCTTCCTGTTTAAGCCCGGGGCTGCGGGGCGCAAACAGAGTGCTCAAATGTGCACAGTGCTGCTATTTCCTGGTTTAACTTTTGTTTTCTGCCTTTAAAACCTGATGCACGGCGCGCACACCCGCTAAGGCATTGTAAAGAGTGCTAGGCAGGTTTAGGCACACCCCTAGCTTAGCCGTGCTAAGCTAGGTGTAAACCCAAGCCACAGGGCTCTAATCCACTTACAGTATGCCTGACACACACCCCCATGATGTCACCTAACTCCTAGGCTTGCACCAAGCTATTCCTACTCTTACACTGTTGGGACCTGACTCACATGCTGGGGAAAACTAGGATTCACTATCCTTCCCCTCATTTGCATAGGATTGCCTGATAATGCATAGTTACATGTCTCACACTGAGCCTCCCCCCTTAGCAACCACTACTCACTGGCCATCTTGTCTTCTGCCTGCCATTGACTTGCATGGCAGAATACTGATTTTAGTTAGAATGCTTAATTTAGGTTCATTTTTGTATCCCCCCCAATGCCGTTTGTGCACCGCTGCCCTACTCTTAAACAGCTGAGATCAGCTAAAAAAAATAAAAGTTGCTTTTTGCATTTTTTTTTTACTGTTTGCAATGCCAATGGCCTTATACTTGGCCATTGGCATGCTTACTACAGGATTTGCAGCCTTTATTTGGAGCTGTCACAGCTCCGTTTTCGATTTTGCAGAAATGTACTCGGTTACTAACTGATTATATTTCTGCAGATAGCACTAGTCCTGCACGGATGGTTGCAAACTTTCTGGATTGCAAAATCACCTCATTTGCATAGATTTCTCCTGCAAATGGGGTGATTTGCATACAAGGGCTTAGTCCATGCAGGATTAGTGCAGGAGCGCTTGTGCATGCCCCTGCAAGCTGTTCCTGGATCGCACAGTAGACATATTGCCTGCTTGAGCTCCTGCACCAATCTTTTATGCCGTGCAAGCTTTAGAGACTCTGGGGGAATGTGTCTTACACTGTATATGTCTCTGTAATTTTATTGTGACTTTTGTGATTATGCAGCTATTTCATTTAAATTCACTTTGAATTGTTTAACACATTGTATAAATCAATATTATCGCACTAAAATCAATAGTTTAATCAGTTCCTACAAAGTAACAAAAAGAACATCATTCACTGCAATGTATTTTATAAGAGCATGAAGCATCCTGAAAGTGGTGGCATTGATATCTGCTAGACAATGTTGGTTGTGTAAGCAGATTTGGTTTCAATTAAAAGTGTCTTCCAGTCTAATAAAGTTTATTTGAAATTCAGGATCACAGTGTTTGATTTAAAATAAGAAGGTATGGGATCTATGTATCAAGTGTTTTTTTTTTTTTTTTTTGTAGTAATATAGGTTTCATTTTATTCTTTAATGAGAAATTCTTGCCAAAGGTGATCCTAAAAGCATATAGCATTTCCATCTGTCCTATATAGTCCAAAAAAAGTCTGCTGATGAGTAAATATCAAGTATGAAACTGGAAAATATTAGGAATATTGAAACAAGTTATTAATAAAATGTCAATGTGCATTAAGTCCATATACAATAGTTTATACTGGCAAGAAACATGGATTTTGAAACAGATAAACTGCAGTGATGATGTTGCCATTTGTTAGAGCAGCTCTTTACATCAAGATCCAGAATATGCAAGGCACAGAATCATGAACAAGTATTCCCAACTATGGAATGCAGAAGGAGCTGCATGATTTTAGTAAGCATATGAAAAGTTTCATAGTAATATAAACATAAATCGCTGGTACTATGAAAACACAAAAGATTATGAAATAATTTATAGATAATAAATGATAAGTTCCCAGTGAGCTATTTAAAAGGAAATTAGAAGTATCATGAAAACATGAAAGATAGTCTCTGCTGGAAAATAAAGCAGACTGTTACATTTATTCTCCACTTGCTGAACAGAATATTGCACTCTATGTTATTTTCGTCATTCTGTGAATAGTCTGTACTAGTGCAGACAAAAAAAAAAAGGTTATAAGTTAAGGCAAACATGAAATCAGAGAGGATTACTAAATAGTGCAGTTATATTAATATTAAATGAATGACAAGCACTGTGACTAGGAAGTTAAATAAAAACTGCATTCTCATGGCAATAAACACAATGTCCTTGCTTATAGAAAACGACATTGTGAAAGAGATTTAGTGAACTGATTTTAGAGCAATTGATAATTTACTAAATAATAAGGTAAACATTTCTGCAAAATGTTCTCATCACACACATACACACACGTGAGAAAAATAGACAAATGTAGTTCTTGTAAAACCACACAAAGCAACACCTCGTTGCTGGTTGTGACATATTAATGGCAGAAGGACTGTATACAGAAAGGTATAATAATGTGGCAAGACTGTTGCACTGGGGATTGTGCAAACAATATGGTACTGAAGTGGCTGAAAAACACTGGAAACGAGCTACAAAGCATCATAGAAAATGATGGTCTACATCACATGGCATCACCCATTACTAACAGTTTAAAAGATAGATGGTAGAAAAACAGATATAGTGGTCCAAGAAAAGCAGTCAAAAGTAGCATTGCTCATTGAAATCACCACACCCAGTGACTACAGTGCCTTGCGTACAGAGAGACACAAAGTCATAAAATATCAGGATCTGTAGACAGAAATGAGAGCAATGTGGAAGAAAGATACCCAGACAAGTCCAACAGTAGTTGGAGCAACAGGTCTTATAAAAAGTAATCTACAATTATATTTAAATATGTTACCAATACCTGTATCCCTGTATGGATTACAGAAGAAGTCATTACTGGGCACATTACAAGTGCTGCGAAGAGCACTTTTGGCTGACATCAAACATCGAAACAATATTAATTTCATGAACTTTAATCGTACTTTGACTTAGGAATGGGGTCCATTCCCATCATGGTATTGGAAACCCAAAAGATTTGGAGAAATTAAAAAAGCATGACCACACAAACACACAGAGTAATATTTTACTTTGTAAGTAAAATATTGCAGAATCTGTTGCCTATAAACTGAAGTTTGCTTTATCCGATATCCGTGCTGATGAAAATATGAAAATTGCATAATCTGACACAGCTTGTTCCTTTCTTATTGTTAATGTTTAGTAGAGCTCATACTCATTTTTTTGTGGATAGAAAATCCATACTTCTATTGCTACCATGTATTTTGTTCAATTATTACATTAAAGTCTACTGCATACGAAATATAAAAATGTAAAAAACTGAATTAAGCTGTCAGCATGATGAAACAATGTATTCCATGCTAAAAATCTTTATTTCATTCATTTTCCATATGGGGTCAGGGTGTCACATCAACAGTTGCCAACATTCTCACTGCTGTGTAATCAACCCTGCTGTAGTTCTTTTATACTACAGACACATGTGCACTCACCCCATAGACAGTTTACATAATCCAATCCATCCACTGTATGCCTTTGGAATGGGGAAAGAAAATAAACCACCCAGAGAAAACCCATGCAAATACAGGGAGGACATGTCAACTCTACTCAGAAGCCATCCCACCTGAAAACTGAACTGGGAGCCTCATGCTGTAAGGTGAGACCACTAGTCACTGCACCACCGTGCTGCCCTCACTCCTTGGATAACAGATAAGCTTCCTTTAGTGTCAGGACAATGAATAAGAGCCTGTAGACTTCATTAAGCCAAAGCCCTCTCAATAGCAGCACCAGACATTCCTTCATGTGCATGAGTTGAGAGAGAAGTTACAATACTGTAGCTTGGCAAAGACGTTATGGAGAAAGGGTCAATATGAAAGGAGCATTCTTTATTTTCTTTTTTTTCTGTGTGTGTGTGTGTGTGTGTGTGTGTGTGTGTGTGTGTGTGTGTGTGTGTGTGTGTGTGTGTGTATGTGTTTGTGATGTTTCTTGATAATATGGTTCTTCAATGTGTCTGGTTATATGGCCATTGGTCAATGTTCCGGGCAAGTCAAGCCATTTGACCTTTTGCTTACATTGTTTGGGAAATCATTTTCATCAGTAGATGCCCTGGCTTGGTATTTAATGATTTCGGCCTTTAGTGAAAGTCTGGAAGAGTTGTATAAGCTAGATACTATAATCTTAGTTAGGTAATTCAAGTCTTCTGCTATGATAATTTGACTAAGTTGGAAATCTAAGATTTTGCCCAGTAATGGCTTCAGTTGCTTGGTCACTCTATTTGTATAAAGATTTATAATTAAAAATTATGTGACAGTATTTGCCAATAATCTGATTTTGACTATAACATTTGTTGAATCAGCCAGGCAGGCAGGCCACTTGGTAGCTTATTTGAATAAATAAGCTTTTAAAAAAAGAAAGAAAGGAAGAAAGAAAGAAGCCAACTTAATTTGTTTTGTACAAAAAATTAGATTAGACATCATAGAGGAGTGGAAACCACTGGTATAATGAGAAAGAAAGCTTACTTCTATAATTAAGACATTGAATGACATAGATTCCGGTGAGAGTAGACAATATAGGTATTTGAAGCTGACACTAATATGACAGACTTGACATTTTTTTAATTTATTTATGAATTTGAATGATAAAGTTCATCTTTGTCTTTGTGATTCGTAGGCAACTCTTTAAAAGATGAAACCATACCTCTAAACCTCTTAACGTAAGAAATACACACAAAGCCTTATATAATGGGGGTACAAAGGCCCAAAAATAAGAACACATTTTAAATACTGCTCTTTTAAACTCAGAAAATTGCTAGAATAACAGGATTTATGTTAGCATGCATTTTTGAAAGACGTGAAGTCTGAAACTCAAATGCATGTCATTATTTAGTAACATTAATCCTTAGAGTGATTTGTCAAAAAAAAAACATGTTTTATGAGGAACAGGCTAAATATATGAGGTAAAAATCTGGACATTCTGCGAAAATCTGTGCAGTTGAGATGTATGAATAAGAGAAAGCAAGGAAATTATTTACAGAAAGCTGAACCAGTGGAACTATATGCATATACATATGTTATTTTACTGATGAAACCTTAAATTAAGTCACTTCTGTTTTAATTGCCATGTTTTTATGGAAAATGTATGACAATTAATTTCAGGGTAGCAGCACTAAGAGTAGCTAATTGTTCCAAAAAAGCACACTTTGCAGTGACCATGAAAATACTAAATGAATGAATGAATGAGAACAGAAACTCTTGGCTTATGAGAATGTTATTTGGTTTAAAGTAATTATTGAAGGCTATTTTTATTGTTAAAGTGTGGTTCTCTTGAGGACATGAATGAGACTCTATGTGTATGAAGGGATGCAACAGTAAAAGGTATAGAAAGAATGACGAGGGAATAGATTCATGGAATGAGAAAGACAATTAAAAAAAATGAAGAAGAGCAAAATAGATAAATGGAAGGGTAAAAAGTCTGAGGCCTTGAGATATAAACTAAAATGATTGTTTGACACATTTGTGAAATGATTTCACTTTAATCCTGAGTTTTGATTTAAAACAATGCTACATGCTACTTGTATAATCCTTTATCCCTAGAATCCTTACTTTGCAAGTTTTGTTAGTATGTCAGTAAAGGATATAATGAGGCCAAAAAAGAAATATGCTGCACAATGGTGTATAATGGAATTATAGTGCATGACACCGTATAACAAAAATATACTGCACAACACTGTATAATGGACTACTGTAACACACTGTTCTACAACACTGAACCCAGTTCTGATTATTTACCTATAAATCCTTTCTAGGCATTGGAAGAGTATAATAACTGTCTATATTTTGTTAATAAATGTAGATCACACTTATGTTCATTTCCACTCCTCTGTTTTCTCATTAGACCACCCACATCTGTTTGTTGTGTATGTACTATAGTAGCAGAAAATGCTGTAATACTTATGTGCTGAACTTCATTTTTGGGGACTTCTCTTCACCATATCATTAGATTACTCTCAACTCTTCCTGAAATCAGTCTTTGTGGCTCATCTGGGATGACTAGAACTGCCTGTTCAGTGTTGTTAGAAAAAGTACTTTTATTGTCTCAGAAACTAAACATACCTGTCAAGTTTCATATTCCATCAAATTTCCAAATGAGTATCTTTACTATTACAAGATTTTCCCTAATTTTACATTAGTTTCCTTTAATTTTGACTTACACAAAGAACATTTACATACAATGCTGTAGTTGTGATAATTGCTATTATAATCCTGTCCTACAGTTGTTATTTAGTGTCCTGGTTTACCTTCACCCCTAAGCCCTCATTCAGTTCAACCCCATTTGGCAGGCATGTTTCTACAAGTAATTTCCTAGTGAATTCCTTTAAACTTAAGAGGTAGGGTTACTGATCAATTTCAAGTCAAGTGGCTGCCTTGTTAATCTGACATCTTGCATAAGCAAACGTTAGTGCCACATTGCATCTTCACCAACCTAGCATTATAGATGCATATAAAAGGTATCTATATGTTACTTATGCTCTTAACTCCTTGTGTCTGTGACCAGCTTCCACTATGATTCACTAAGTTACAACATAGTAAGGACCTAACCTGATGGGCACAGATAGCTGGGAAATCAACACCATAAACAACTTACAGGTAAGCATTTTTTGCAGACGCAAGACTCCATGCGCTCCCCTATGTGTGAGGCTTCCCGATCCATAGAAACATGAGGAAGTAAGAAATATCCCTAAAGACTGAAATCACAGCTGGCATATACTTAGAAACTGTACCAGCAGTGATTTTCTATGAAAAACAGCGATTATGGGATTGAAGTTGTTTACAGTGTACTCACACACTTTGGAAAATTGAATATACATGCAGATACATAATTGCAAGGAAAAGTACATAATAAGCAGTTTGAACAATCAGATGACAAATACAAAAACATGAGTTGCCATCTATTGGGTCCTGTTACTGTTGGTAACTGAAGTTTTACAGAACTCTATCTGCATCTAACCTCTAAGGGAATTTAGCAACTGTAGAAGACTCACAGGCAATCAATTCTGCACACAAGGTTTCATTTAAAATGTCCTCTGTAAATTTCAGATGTAAGATGTATGATAACTGAACAGGTAGCAGTTGTGCATTGAAATTAGACGTATCTCATTGCTTGCAAAACGTTAAAGGGGTGTCCTGAAATTAAGAAATACTTGAAAAATGCAGATAGTGCATTCCTTCAGACTGACCTCTCTTTCAGAATTTCAAAGGTCTTCATTTCATGTTTAATTAGAATTCAAGAATATCTATCTATCTATCTATCTATCTATCTATCTATCTATCTATCTATCTATCTATCTATCTATATATCTATCTATCTATGAGTGTGTGTATATACTTAAAAACATCTAAACACCCAAATATCAATGTCACTGACATTAATACAAAAATATCAAAAAAAAAAAAAAAAAAAAAAAAAAAGGTCGAGAGTGAACTCTGCATGCTCCAAGACGTAACCTCAAAGCATTCGACTAAAAACAATGATGTTTATTACAGGGGGCACCTGCCATGTGGGGGGTTTGATTTCCCCTAACCCCTTCTAATTTTATATTTCAACCATGAGATTGTACAATACCAGGGAAAGGGCCCAACTCTGAAATGTTGCAGTTTCATACAAATACCGATCGGTTGTTTTGTTGAGCAGTTTTTGTCAAAAACATAGCTGCTGACTGTACAGAAAGTCAACCTAAATAGTGTGTATGTATGTGTGTATATATATATATATATATATATATATATATATATATATATATATATATATATATATATATATATATATACATATATAAAACATATGCATATTTGGACCTACCTCACTAGGTCAGCACACCACAATGTCAACAGCAAGAAAGTTGACAATGGAATGACGGACACTAAACTACTCATGAGCAAGTAAAACCCTTGCCACATACAACCAACAAAAAATAAAATAGCATTGTTTTTTGCAGGGAGTGATGCCCCCTGGAACCTCTGTCTGGGGGGTTCTGTAACTCCCCTATAGCCCCTGCTAATTATATGCACTAACTTTGAGATCGAACATCCCCTGGAGGCAGAAAATATTGTTGCACCTGGGGATTGTTGATCTCACAAAATTGTTGAACTTTTGATAATGTCAACCTTTTCCAGTTGAATTTCTTGCTGCCAACATTGTGGTGTGTCAACCTATTGCAGTGTTACAATGAGCATGACAGTAATGTCCAGAATATCAACAGAAAAATGTTGAAACTCAGAATGTCAACACAGTGCACATGCTCCAAGGATTACCCATGAGCAGGATAAACCAACAGTAATTGCTTTTGCATGAAGGCAACCCCCCACTGTACCCTCCCCGTGTGTGGGGGACTATACTCCTCATGCTCCCTGTTAATTATATACACTAACTCTGAGACTGCACAATCTTCATGGAAATGGGATATTTCCATAACCAATAATTGTTGTCTCTTGCACATGTCGATTTTCTGTTGCTATTGACCAAACTGATGTCAACATTGCATTCATTCAATCTAGGGTAATACACAATTTATTTACTTAATTTTGGGGAAGTTCAATATTTTAATGAGAGGGCAGTAATCTTTCTTTTCCTGCATACCTCTGAATGAAAGTCACTGTTCCATGAAATGATTTTGCAAAGAAATTGTTTAGCAGAAATGATAAAAATGTCATAGATATTCACTGTTGCTTATAACTAGGTGAGGAGGAAGGTAGATGTCATTATTTATGTATCATTTAATAACCCAAAATACAGCCATCATTGTAAATTTGCTTTTCTAGCATTTTCCCAAGTTTTGACTATCAGAAGCTTTGGTCAGGTGAAAATAACTGGTTCAGATCACTGAAACCACTCATAGAAGTTTTTTTTTTTTATTGTAGGTGGGCAAGTCTCCCTGTGCTTCCCATGTGAGGAGTATCCCCCCCCCCAACATACAGAAAGTCCACAGGAAAACAATGCAAACCAACAATCTACCTGCAGTGATTTGTATGGGTGCTTATTTAAATATTTAAGATTCAAAGAGCTGCACCCTCATAAGTACTTTGCTTATATATACTAACTGCAAGATTGCTGTACCTTGGATACAAGTAAATTCTCCAGGATATAACAATTTTGGACTTATTATACATTTTACAGTAGTCACTGCCAAACATTTCCAGTTTAAGGCTTGAGCTTTTTATTCTTAATCTTGCAGCAGGAGCCTTTTCTTATGAGAAACAGTAGCTCACAAGTTCAGTATTACTTACTACAAGTTGACAAGGTGAAACCATGCCCAGGAGTAAATTCAGAGCCTTTAAGATGCATATTATAATGATATCCATAGTTGTAGAACATGCTATAATTTTTAATGCAGAAATGCCCACATTATTTATATACAATCTGTATCTAACATCATCTTGTTTATCTATTAAGAGCTGGTTCTTTCTTGATCAGGAATTCAGCCTGAAGTTCTGTTTGTTGTAGTCTGCCATCTGTATGTTTGTGCAGTCACCAGCTTTTACCCGTATTGAATGTAACATATACCAAGTAACCTGAAATGAGAGCTCTTCATGTTGGTGTTTTTTTTTGTTTTGTTTTTTTTTTTTTTTTGATTTTTTTAGAACTTTAGTTTGAATGACATGTTTTTGCTCCTGGACTTCTCATAAAGATAAAGTGCTTGAGACCATGCCATGATTCTTCATCACCTTATAGGTATATATTAAAGCAACTTTCTAATTAGAAAACTTTGATTTGTTAGTACTTTATCTCGGAAACTGTCATTTAATGAAGCAGAGTATGGGGGTCAGTGTGAATGTTTCTCATGAAGTGAAAGCCATTTTTAGAATCAACAATAGAAATGGTTCTTGCTGTATGTAAACTAATCTGATGATATGCACAGTTATATCCTCCCACTGTGGTAGGAGTGCAGATCTTAGTATTCATGAGTACAACTGAAAATGTTGTAGCGAAGTGTTCAGTCAGTATATTTACAATGCAGTCTGTAGTCAAGCACTAGTTTAATATTCATATAGTGATAGCTAGGATGAGTGACACACTTCATAAACTATCAGTGATGTGCACTTTTATTTATATATATTGCATCAGTGAACATAACTCAATGTGGCTGTATACAATTTTGTCGAGAATCAAACATAACAGGTATTTGCAATACTTGATTTGTGCAAATATCTGTGCACTCTTCTACATGTTGGGTCATGCATCTGAGGCATTTGGTGAGGTTACAGTAGTCTGCTGGCTAGTAACTGAGAATTTTCTATGGTATCCCATACAAGTCTTTGAAATACTCCTGTAACAAGGGAGCTTTCATTGTTAGGTGATAGGTTTGGCTACAAGAACCATGTGGCTCCAAGTCATGACAGTGGTTGCATTAAATGACACATGGCTATGATATGATTGTGATAATGGCCTGGTTACTCTCTTCTGCTGAGTAGTGTGTATAATTACCAGACACAAAAACTTCCACAGTTTTCATCTCCGTTGCCTGGATGTTACCTATACTCATGTTTGTATGGCTGCTGCTATTATCCTGATGAAATAATGGCTCATCTTTTCTACTTATTTCACAACAGGCCTCTACAACTGTATGACTATGTAATCATCTTTGTAATGCCTTGCTTCTTAAGGTATGTTGTCTCTAGTGTCTGCCATGTGTCAAGCCTTCCCTACTATGATCACTCATTGTCCTATTTACCAGAGTATGTGGGGATCACTGGGGAGGCTTTGTGGGATTATTGGGGAGGCTTACAACTAAGGCATCATTTCTAATATCACTCAAGCCTAAAATGCCTTTTTGTATATTTCCAGTTCACACGTATATGACCTTATGGCATCCAGAATATTTTGGGGGGGGTCTGGCTTCTTTAACTAAGTGACTTAGATAATAATAGAGAGTTTAGAAAGGGCAAGGAGTTATTAATAAAATGACACTAAGATTGTTAGTCTGGGATGTCCTGCTGTGGAGAAATTAATCTTTCTTTGCCACTTATTATTCATATTTTCAAATTTATGTTCATATTTTCATAACCGACGAAAGACCTACATGTTATCGAGGTGTATGGTGTGAAACACCAATGTGGGAGGCTGGACAATTCACTGTCAGTGCTGGTTTATCTTACATTGTACTGAAAATATTGCTAGTTGTTTTATTAGTAATTAAGAAAATAAGCAATATTTCCATATGTACTTAATACTTCAAAAAACAAGTGACTTACAAATTGATGTATGACATTAAGTGAAACCTTAGATGTTGAAGAAAACATTAAATTTACACTGCAAGTTGCATATCTTGAAAGATACCCAGTATTATTTGTTTTGCTAATTATGCAGTTAAGCATATGTTTTCATATTTCTATAAATATTTCAATAAACATGCAATTATACAGGATTTTTTGTTGTCACGTGAAAGCTTGTGTCTGGTTAACAAAACTGTTTTAGCAATATATGTCTAGGTAGTACAGTTTTTAAGATATGAACATTTTTGAAAGTTTACAAAAATATAATTTGGGGGTCATGTGCATTATAATATATTACAGCATTTATGGAAAAAATATGAATGCACTATTACCACTGTAAAGAATAAGTCTTACTCCTAACATTGTTTTATGTACAATTTTACAGGTTTTATTGTTCACAAAATATTTATATTTGCTTATTTTATGTTTTTTAAGTTTATTTTTCATAAAATGCTCTGTTATGCAAGATGCATGTGACATTCCACACCACATAGGTGTTAATGAGTTAATAGCTAAGCCCATCCTCCAGCAGGTGACGTGAGCAGTTGCATATACAAGGGTTGGCTATGCCTTCTTTTCCTCTTTGGGCATGCATGTGTGTGTGTCTTTGTGTGTGTACCCTCTTGCATATATAAAGACAGTCATGGTTATATATATCCCTGGCACATGCAATATATATGCCATACATTCCCATGGCTCACACACTATATGCTGCATGCCTCAGTATCTCCAGCAGGTACCACTACAGTGAAGCAGACAGCATCCCATCCCCAGAATGGGTAAATTGTCTAAATGGCTCACTTTTCCTAGTTAGCTTCCACAATGCCTTAGTGACCCAAAAATCCATATTATCCAGACTACTTTCAGGTCTATGACATTTCATTGAATGACAATGTAGCAAAAATCACTTTGTTGAAGACCTATTTAGTGAAGCTACTGATTGTCAAACAGAGTTTTCAGTGAAATTTTTTCACAGGCAAAGGCAACGATTGGCCGCCATTAGGAATTTGCCCTTTTCCCCACACTAGTGTGATTTTGGAGTTGATATATTTAGTTGGGGGGTGTAGGGGGCATAGCCCCCCACTTGGGTAGGTGTTAAGTTTTATTATTTGGTTCTTGGTCACTAGAGTGGCCTCCTGCTGGTTTATCTTACTAGAACTTTCAGTGAAAGTCCATTCTTCGATTTGCAGCTTCAATAAATAGTTGTTCGATGACTAGCGGATCAATGATAAGCGATTTGATGAACTGATATAGACCCGACCAGATTCGATGCCTTATTCTATTATATCACAGAGCTGACTACTTAGGATATATTGTCTATGAACTCCTCTCAAATGTTTGCTCCTTTACAGTGGCTGCAGCTTACTATACAGAGTGCTGCACGCAGTACTTCATGGTAAGGGGTTATTTAACAAAATATTATGCTCATCACATGCTTGTCTTTGAATTACACTGCTCTTATTTCTGTTGCATTATACTGCAGGGCCTTATGTGTTGTGCACTGTAGTTGCGAACTTTGCTAAACACAGAACAATGAGTGTTGTAAAACTCAACAAGAAGAAACGAAGCCTGGCTTACATTATGCAGCCTTCATACTTTTACCTGAAATTTTATAATATGTAAAAAATGTTCAGCAATAAATTTTACCAAAGCTTCTTTCCATATTTGTGATATGCAGTAGATTGTAAGTCATGTAAAACAATTTTCAAAATCAGGAGTTTCTATCATACTGTGAAAAAACTCTCAAAAGTGACATTAGATAAAATATTTTCAGAGTCATTCATGAAAGCAAACAACAATTAGACAGTGGGCAGGATTCACGATGGCTTGCACAGAGTCTAAGAGTCGTGTAAGACATCATGCGGCCATAGCGATTCAGGAACAGCCCAAAATACCATGTAAGAGACCAGCTAAAACGTCTCTTACATGGGCAGGGCGTGGATATGCTAATTACCTCACTTGCAGCTGAAAGGCATGCAAATGAGGTAGATTAGCGATCCATGAAGCTGAAACCAGCCCGTGTAAGAGTTGTGTTAGGTGCAGAAATGTACTCAGTTGACAACTGAGTACGTTTCTGCAAATAACACAATGGAGCCATGTCAGCTCCAAATAAAGTGTGCATATGTGTCAGGCAGCATGCCAATGGCCAAATATGTGGCCATTGGCACGGTATCCCGATGCAAACATGAAAAATTTTTTTTCCGGCGATCGGCGAGGTTTAAACGCAGCACAGCCCCGCGCAAATGGGCTGCGCTATATAAAACATAAAAATAAAGGTTTTAAACCCACAAATGTGGGTTTTATGCAATGCATGGATTTACAATGCAGGGACTAGCAGACCGAAAACAACATGGCCACCGTTTAGTGGTTGCTAAGGGGGGAAGCTGAGCGTAAGACACGTAACTAAGCATTAGTAGGCAATCCTATGTAAATGAGTGGTAGGACAGTGAATCTCACTGTCACATAGCAAATGAGCACATTCCGTGTAGTGTAAGAGTTGGATTAGGGGGAGTAACAGAGTAGGAGATAGGTGACATCACAGGGGGGGAATGTTAGAAAGAAATCAAGCTCATTGGAGCAAAGTGGTATGTGAAAGATGTCAGTCACACAGCATAGAAAGAGGAGTGTCAACAGATAAGCATGGGAAAGTCAAGAAATGGAAGGTGTACACTGTGGCTAACACCAAAGTTTATTGCTGTGCGCTGGGAGGCACGGGTAAGACAGAGTATGCGCGTGTAAGGCATAGTAAGCATGTAGGTGCCTGTTTAAAGATCTGTAAACCTGTTTGCACTGGTGTGCATGCGTTTTAACCTGAATAAGCAGATTCTAGTCCGTGTAAGCATGTGTGCGCAGGTGGTAGCCACTGTGAGCATGTTTTCGCTGGTATGCGCGCTGCTCCCCCCTGAGGAAACAGAGAGGAAAAAGGAAGCAGAAGAAATAGTAGGAAGCTAGCAGGGAATACTGGTAGAGCTAGCAGGTGAAAACAATTAGAAGCAGGCAATTACACAGGCAGAATACTAGCCCAGCCCAGCACTTAAAACACTGCAAACAGCATTGCAGTATGTTTCTCTCAAGAGACACTGCAAGACAGGAGTTAGCTATTAGAAGTGAAAACTGAAAAAGCTGCACTCAGACCAAATATGCAAGGGGCTGCCATAGCTGTTATAAGGAGACATAGGAGACTTGCTGAGGGTGGTGACAATGCAAATGCTGCCAGACAACCCACAGTGAGGAGACGGAGAAGAGTGTACAGGCCCAGGGTCACCTACCAGGGGTTACATGAGCTGGAGATAGTGGAGCGCTATAGCGTGGACAGAGACCTCCTGCAGCAAATTGTTGAGCTGTGCAGGCCACATCTCACACACAGAACCAACAAAGGGGAACCCATCCCAGTGGAAACCAAGGTATGTGTTGGCCTAAGAATACTAGCAACAGGTACCTTCCAGAGACCAACTGGTAATATGATGGGTATCTCACAGGCATCAGCATCCAGGGTACTGCACCAGTTCCTGGATGCCATGTCGGCACATGTCGGAGATCATGTATATTTCCCCAATTCCAATGAGGCATTGGCCAGCAATATGCGACTCTTCCAGCAAATAGCGGAATACCCTGAGGTAGTGGGTGCAATAGACTACACGCATATACGCATCAAGGCACCAGCTGGTGAGTGGGGTAGGGCCTACATTAACCGCAAGGGCTTCCCCTCCTTCAACTGCCAGGTTGTGTGTGATGCCCAGGGCATAATAACGAATGTGTGTGCTGGCTGCCCTGAAAGGTACCATGATTCCCATATCTGGCATCTGACACAGCTGTACCAGACATTTGCCAATGGGGACATCCCACATGGTCACTTAGTGGGGGATGCTGGATATGCACTGGAGCCATGGCTGATGACACCCATCAGAAACGCCCACACACCTGAACAAGAACGCCATAATGAGGCACACGCACAAACACGAAATGTAATAGAGTGTGGGTTTGGGCTGCTCAAGTCACGGTTCCGGTGCCTGGACACATCTGGTGGAGCCTTGCAGTACTCACCAACTACATGTACCCAAATTGTCATGGTATGTGCTATGCTACATAATATGATTCTGCGAAAACAGCTGCAGCAGGACCAGCATAGGGCCAGGACAAACAGCCCCCCACCATTGCCAAGGCCATCACAGGCAGAGCGTGACTCAGAGGAGGAACAACCTGAGCCTGCCCCAGTAGGCAGAAGAAGGCGTGCCCAGTATGCCCTGGCCTCGGCAAAGAGGCAACGCATAGCACATACACTGGCTCAGTAGGACCCTGGGAATGATACCCCTCTCTGACTCACTCATATAGTAAAAGGGACGCCTAACATGACACAACCTGCTTTCAAACATGTACAGGGAGTGTAGTATGTGCATCCGACATAGGCAGCCCTGCAGCACCACCTGAGGCATGATTGCCATGTGTTAAGCAATGTAACACCATCTAGTATATGCAAACATGATGACCCTGCCTAACATCTCACCCTCACCAAGCATGATGCCACACTATGAAGACAACAATATCAAGTACAATAATTGGCTGAAGTATTGCTGTTAGTCAAAGGGGAACAAATGGCTGACAGCCTGGGATGACATGCCGAGCAAGACATGTTGCTCCATCTGCTAGGGATGGCACACACCCAGCACACCTGGCTGTGTGGATACTGGCAAAGGCTGTTGTCACCCCCACTGTGCCTTGAATAGGTAAGGCTGGAAACACAAACCCACCACCATAGGTAGCACAAGGGATAACAACCTGGACGTAATGCTACCCAATGCCAGAAGTCTAAACTGCAAGATGCATGCAGACCAAACCCACCTCAGCATGGAGAATGGTACTATCTGTTCTGTAACAGAAACCTGGGTCAAGGCTCAGAAGAGCACCCTAATACTACCAGGTTATGCCTTATACCATGCTTTACAGCCCCAAAACATGGAACAAACTGCACTAGGAGTGTGGCTATCAATAATTGTCAAGGATAACCACGCCCCCAGGTTGGTACCACAGCAAGAAGCAGCATGGACTATCCACGGGCAAGTAACAGTGGCTCAAACGGCGTCCCAGTTTGCAGCCTGCTACAGACCACCCTCCCAAACACAGGAACCCCAGCCAGCCTTCCTGAAGACACTGCAGAGTATGAATATCTCACCAAATACCAAACAAGGCACACACAAAGTATGACATAGGTTGTAATCCATTATGTACGGAAGAAGTAATCAGGGACCTAGGGACACAAGTGGACAGTAACCCATCATGTGACACTCACATTGCCAAGGTGGCCAGGAAGACTTGCTATATTGCCCACCTTAACATGAAAGGATGCACATGTAGATCAAGAGCGGTCACTGTGCCCCCATACTCTTCTCTTATCAGGCCCATACTTGAGAACAATGCCCCATTTTGGATGTACCTTACCTGACACCTGCAGCAGTTAGAAAGACCCCAAACGTACCTCACTAAGAGGATAAAGGGTCCAAACATTTGTCATCTGCTGCCTGGCTGAAGAAACCACAGCCCAATTCACATGCATACTGCCCAGTCAGAGGCGATGTATTGCCTGATGTACAAGGCCATGTCCAATCCAGAATGAATGGACATGCTCCATTGCAGAAACTCCAAATCCAGCAGAGAAACCACAGTGAGATATCTGAACCTCCACACATAGATAAATAGGATGTGTTGGAGGGACAGATTCATAACCCAGAGGCTCCTTACACTCTGGAACAGAATCCCAGTCCATGATAGGCTGAGCTCCACACTCATACTAAACCAGAGAAATCCGGTCAAGTGCATGGGAGATACTAGGTGTACACTAGGGGCCATCTCTGTGTCACATCTAGTAAAGTAAACCCTAAATAGGCATAATATGCACATTGCAAGGGGTGTCAAAAGCCACACACAGTCTGTCTAGGCTCAAACATGGCCAGGGCAGATAGCCTAGTATGAACCTATGAACCTATGATGATACAAATTGTGCAGGACGGAATGGATAATCACACAGCTGTCCTAACTGATGGTAGGAACTATGGTGATAATCCACAGATATGCTCTGCATTACTCAAATATCACAAACAATACACCAAACCCACACACATTGCCAACATCCAACCTAACAGATTCTTTGCAAACTCCCCACCAGCACCAAACTGCCAGATATCTATCCCAGCAGAGTGCTGGCCCCCTGACATTGCAGATGCTGAGGTAACAGCCAGCATCTACAAAGCAAACCACACAGCATCAATGGTACCAGATGGTGTCCTGGGTTGTGTCCAACAAGAACTGTAAGAAGAATGGAACACCAAATAGCACTACTGCGCACTCTCAGTCTTACCACAGGATATGTACCCAAAGAGCAGTGTACAGCAACAGTGGTCGCTCACCACAATGGTGGTGCCTGAATGGATACTGCCAACTATCACCCCTCAACCCTGACTATCTTGGTCGGCAAAGTAATGGAGAGGATGATCATGGACCCTAGGAATAACGAGATTGGGTACCTACAGACATTGGACCCTACCCAGTGTGGCTTTCATAGGGCAGATCCTGCCCCTTAAACATGTCTGACTCATGTAAAACATGCACCAAGGCCATTGATGAGGGGAATATGGTTCACACAGCCTATCTGGATCTTGCTAAACCCTTCCATACAATATCCCAGTTGTTCAGTACAGATAAGCTCACCAGCCTAACTATAAACCCCTATCCAAGTAGATGGGTTGCAAACCAGCTCAAGGACAGAACTGACCTGGTCAGAAATGCTGCAGCCATGTCAGACTACAAACCAGGTACAACTGGCATCCCACAAGGCACGGTCCTGGGACCTCTCTTGTATGGTATATATGTCACATAGGTACAGGCCAACATGGAAGGACTGTGTCTGAACAGGTTCGCAGATTACTACAAACTGCCCACCATATCGGACCCGCCAGCTGACACAAGCATCCTACAAAAGGCACACATAGAAACAGACAAGTGGTGCCACAGCCATGTCAACAAGCAAAATGCAGAATAGTGTATAGTCATCCCCTGTGGAAACACAGTACGTGGCCACAAATTACCACATAGGTGTTAATCCATTAAGTACATCAGGAGCAATAAGAGACCTGGGGACAGAAGGTGATAGATATCCTGCATGTGACAACCATGTGTCTGTAGTGGTTACAGAAACATACCATATACCCACCTAATCATGAAGGTAAGCACAGCTAGGTCAGGGGAGGTCATTGTGCCTCTCCAGTCATCCATCAGCAGCCTCACAATTGTGTACAATGGCCCTTGTGGGATGTACCTTAGCAGACACCTGCATCAACTGAAAAGACCCCACAAATACCCCACCAGGAGAATCTCAAAGCTGTAACAGATGCCATTTGTTGCCTAATTAAACAAACTGCAGCTCCACACAGTACCATACCGCCTGGCTAGAGGTGATCTGTGCCTGTTGTATAAAGCCATGACCAAGCTGGAATCAATGGACATTTGGCACCATGTAAAATCTGAATGCTGGTGACCTATGCACATGACAGGCCTGAACCCCAGCACAGACATAAACAGGACATGCTGTACTGATTGGTCCATAACCCAGAAGCTCACTCCACTCATGACTAAACTCCCAGTACAGGTTATCCAGGGAGTCCCTCATTGACTGTCATCCAGAGGAATCATGATGACTGGATGGGAGATGGTAGGTGTACCCTGGATATCACCTGTATGTCATGGGTAGACAGAGGCACAGCACACTAACCTTGAAATATGTCATGGCAAACACCAGTAAATATGTGTGTTGAAGGACAAACACTCTCTGACTAGCATTACAAATGGCCTAGGGAACATGGCCATTGTTTGTCACTGTCCACACAAGTTGTCGGACAATCTTGTTCTATGTTGTCCATATCTGAACAAAAAGCAACAAGGTCATATCTGCACAACTGGCCCTCAACAAGTCTGGTGTGCTCACTATAAATATTACAAGCAGTGATAGGACTGAAACCGATGATACTGTCCACCACAGTGAAAGTACTGAACTAGTACACTATATGACAATACACTGTTTGGTCAGTATGAAAGGATGTTGACAACTGTATGCAAACTATCCCATGGCAACCCTGCAGGCACAGCATAATGCCTGTTAGGATCAGACACAAAGCAGTTGGGCAGTAAAAACACAACCTGACATACAGCACTCAACTGTACATGTGAAATATAGATGAAGTCCACACACAAACACAAATGTGGTGGACCACAGATCTCAACATATGGAAAGTTCACACCGGGCATGCTTGCACACTTAGATAAATGAGACGTGTCAGTCAAGAAGCCATATAAACTGTGAACTGGGCATGCTCACACACTTAGGCCATGTCACAGTTCAGCAGTTGCACACACATATCTGGCATTTGTATGTGTTAATACAGGAACCTCCCACAATACAGAAATCTGCCCAGTGCACACAGTGAAATTACAACAGAGATATAAGTAAAGTAGTGGATCCCACTCATATGCACACATCTGCCACAGTACACAAGCTGTTCATAGAGATAGGGAAAGCTATGGCAATAAAGACCCACAAACAGTTTATGAGCAACAGATACTTGCATCTGACAGGTAAACATATGGCCGTAGATTTCAATACTAGGCTGTTGTCCCTAGGGAATACAGAAGGCTATCCACAGTGTATTTGTCATCTGCCTCCGCAGTACAGTAGGCCACTGTGCCTCTGCAAAGTTAATGCATATATATGCTCTCCCCCTTACTGATGGATAGTAACATATGTACATACCTCTTCATAAATAATGATGTCAGCACACTATACATATGTCAGGAGCACAAATGATACCCAGTAATTTGAATAGCGTGCTCAGCTACTGCATCTCCCACAAGTGTCATAACATAGTTAGGTAGGGATTTGAATCCTGCAAGTGCTCAGTGTGTGTTAATGTGGGTGGGGTGTAGGGTGTGTGCAATTCTATGTGTAAGAGAAATGTCCCTTTGGGCAACTAGTACAACACACCCCATGCTGCATATTCCACAGTCTAAACACTGATGATGTCAGCACCCTATAAGTACAGCAGGAGAAAGCAAGCCTCCCAGTAATGCAAATAGCGCGCTCTGCTACAGCGTCTCTCACAAGTGTCATACCATAGTTCGGTAGGGGTTTGAATCCTGCAAGTGCTCAGTGTGTGTGTGAATGTGGGGGAGAGGAGTAGGGTGTGTGCAATTCTATGTGTAAGAGAAATGTCCCTTTTGGCAACTAGTACAACACAAAACTTGATGCATATTCCACTGTCTAAACACTGATGATGTCAGAACCCTATAAGTACAGCAGGAGAAAGCAAGTCTCCCTCTAATGCAAATAGCGCGCTCTGCTACTGCGTCTTTCACAAGTATCATAACATAGTTAGATAGGGGTTTGAATCCTGCAAGTGCTCAGTGTGTGTGTGTGAAAGTATGAAAGTAGGGGGGGGATAGGGTGTGTGCAATTCTATGTATAAGAGAAATGTCCCTTTTGGCAAAAAGTACAACACACCACATGCTGCATATTCCACTGTCTAAACACTGATGATGTCAGCACCCAAGAAGTACAGCAGAAGAAAGAAAGCCTCCCAGTAATGCAAGTAGCGCGCTCTGCTACTGCGTCTCTCACAAGTGTCATAACATAGTTAGGTAGGGGTTTGAATCCTGCAAGTACTCAGTGTGTGTGTGGAGGTGGAGGTGGGAGAGTAGGGTGTGTAAGAGAAATGTCCCTTTTTTCAACTAGTACAACACAACACATGCTGCAAATTCCACTGTGTGCAATTCTATGTGTAAGTGAAATGTCCCTTTTGGCAACTAGTACAACAAACCACATGCTGCTGGCAACTAGTACAACACACCCTTTTGGCAACTAGTACAACACACCACATGCTGCAAACTGCACTGTGTGCAATTATATGTGTAAGAGAAATGTCCCTTTTGGCAACTAGTACAACACACCACATGCTGCAGGCAACTAGTACAACACACCCTTTTGGCAAATAGTACAACACACCACAAGCTGCAAATTCCACTGTGTGCAATTCTATGTGTAAGAGAAATGTCCCTTTTGGCAACTAGTACAACACACCACATACTGATGGCAACTAGTACAACACACCCTTTTGGCAACTAGTACAACACGCCACATGCTGCTGGCAACTAGTACAACACACCACATGCTGCAAATTCCACTGTGTGCAATTCGGGTGTGGGGAGCAGGGTGTGTAGGAGAAATGTCCCTTTTGGCAACTAGTACAACACACCACATGCTGCAAATTCCACTGTGTGCAATTCTATGTGTAAGAGAAATGTCCCTTTTGGCAACTAGTACAACACACAACATACTGCAAATTCCACTGAGTGCAATTGTATGTGTAAGAGAAATGTCCCTTTTGGCAACTAGAACAACACACCACATGCTGCTGGCAACTAGTACAACACACCCATTTGGCAACTAGTACAACACACCACATGCTGCAAATTCCACTTTGTGCAATTCTATGTGTAAGAGAAATGTCCCTTTTGGCAACTAGTACAACACACCACATGCTGCTGGCAACTAGTACAACACACCACATGCTGCAAATTCCACTGTTTGCAATTCGGGTGGGGGGAGTAGGGTGCGTAAGAGAAATGTCCCTTTTGACAACTAGTACAACACACCACATGCTGCAAATTCCACTGTGTGCAATTCTATGTGTAAGAGAAATGTCCCTTTTGGCAACTAGTACAACACACCACATGCTGCTGGCAACTAGTACAACACACCCTTTTGGCAAATAGTACAACACAGCACATGCTGCAAATTCCACTGTGTGCAATTCTATGTGTAAGAGAAATGTCCCTTTTGGCAACTAGTACAACACACCACATGCTGCTGGCAACTAGTACAACACACCACATGCTGCAAATTCCACTGTGTGCAATTCGGGTGGGGGGAGTAGGGTGTGTAAGAGAAATGTCCGCTTTGGCAACTAGTACAACACGCCACATGCTGCAAATTCCACTGTGTGCAATTCTATATGTAAGAGAAATGTCCCTTTTGGCAACTAGTACAACACACCACATGCTGCTGGCGACTAGAACAACACACCCATTTGGCAACGAGTACAACACACCACATGCTGCAAATTCCACTGTGTGCAATTCTATGTGTAAGAGAAATGTCCCTTTTGGCAACTAGTACAACAAACCACATGCTGCTGGCAACTAGTACAACACACCCTTTTGCAACTAGTACAACACACCACATGCTGCAAATTCCACTGTGTGTAATTCTATGTGTAAGAGAAATGTCCCTTTTGGCAACTAGTACAACACACCACATGCTGCTGGCAACTAGTACAACACACCCTTTTGGCAACTAGTACAACACACAACATGCTGCAAATTCCACTGTGTGCAATTCTATGTGTAAGAGAAATGCCCCTTTTTGCAACTAGTACCACACACCACATGCTGCTGGCAACTAGTACAACACACCCTTTTGGCAACTAGTACAACACACCAAATGCTGCAAATTCCACTGTGTGCAATTCTATGTGTAAGCGAAATGTCTCTTTTGGCAACTAGTACAACACACCACATGCTGCTGGCAACTAGTACAACACACCACATGCTGCAAATTCCACTGTGTGCAATTCGGGTGGCGGGAGTAGGGTGTGCAAGAGAAATGTCCTTTTTGGCAACTAGTACAACACACCACATGCTGCAAATTCCACTGTGTGCAATTCTATGTGTAAGACAAATGTCCCTTTTGGCAACTAGTACAACACACCACATGCTGCTGGCAACTAGTACAACACAATGCATGCTGCAAATTCCACTGTGTGCAATTCAGGTGAGGGGAGTAGGGTGTGTAAGAGAAATGTCCCTTTTGGCAACTAGTACAACAAACCACATGCTGCAAATTCCACTGTGTGCAATTCTATGTGTAAGAGAAATGTTCCTTTTGGCAACTAGTACAACACACCACATGCTGCTGGCAACTAGTACAACACACCACATGCTGCAAATTCCACTGTGTGCAATTCGGGTGGGGGGAGTAGGGTGTGTAAGATAAATGTCCCTTTTGGCAACTAGTACAACACACCACATGCTGCAAATTCCACTGTGTGCAATTCTATGTGTAAGAGAAATGTCCCTTTTGGCAACTAGTACAACACACCATATGCTGCTGGCAACTAGTACAACACACCCTTTTGGCAACTAGTACAACACACCACATGCTGCAAATTCCACTGTGTGCAATTCTATGTGTAAGAGAAATGTCCCTTTTGGCAACTAGTACAACACACCACATGCTGCTGGCAACTAGTACAACACACCTTTTGGCAACTAGTGCAACACACCACATGCTGCAAATTCCACTGTGTGCAATTCTATGTGTAAGAGAAATGTCCCTTTTGGCAACTAGTACAACACACCACATGCTGCTGGCAACTAGTACAACACACCACATGCTGCAAATTCCACTGTGTGCAATTCGGGTGGGGGGAGTAGGGTGTGTAAGAGAAATGTCCCTTTTGGCAACTAGTACAACACACCACATGCTGCAAATTACACTGTGTGCAATTCTATGTGTAAGAGAAATGTCCCTTTTGGCAACTAGTACAACACACCACATGCTGCTGGCAAGTAGTACAACACACCCTTTTTGCAGCTAGTACAACACACCACATGCTGCAAATTCCGCTGTGTGCAATTCTGTGTGTAAGAGAAATGTCCCTTTTGACAACTAGTACAACACACCACATGCTGCTGGCAACTAGTACAACACACCACATGCTACAAATTCCACTGAGTGAAATTCGGGTGGGGGGACTAGGGTGTGTAAGAGAAATGTCTCTTTTGGCAACTAGTACAACACACCAAATGCTGCAAATTCCACTGTGTGCAATTCAATGTGTAAGAGAAATGTCCCTTTTGGCAACTAGTACAACACACAACATGCTGCTGGCAACTAGCACAACAAACCCTTTTGGCAAGTAGTACAACACACCACATGCTGCACATTCCACTGTATGCAATTCTATGTGTAAGAGAAATGTCCCTTTTGGCAACTAGTACAACACACCACATGCTGCTGGCAACTAGTACAACACACCACATGCTGCAAATTCCACTGTGTGCAATTCGGGTGGGGGGAGTAGGGTGTGTAATAGAAATGTCCCTTTTGGCAACTAGTACAACACACCACATGCTGCAAATTCCACTGTGTGCAATTCTATGTGTAAGAGAAATGTCCATTTTGGCAACTAGTACAACACACTACATGCTGCTGGCAACTAGTACAACACACCACATGCTGCAAATTCCACAGTGTGCAATTCAGGTGGGGGGAGTAGGGTGTGTAAGAGAAATGTCCCTTTTGGCAACTAGTACAACACACCACATGCTGCAAATTCCACTGTGTGCAATTCTATGTGTAAGAGAAATGTCCCTTTTGGCAACTAGTACAACACACCACATGCTGCTGGCAACTAATACAACACACCACATCCTGCAAATTCCACTGTGTGCAATTCGGGTGGGGGGAATAGGGTGTGTAAGTGAAATGTCCCTTTTGGCAACTAGTACAACACACCAACTGCTGCAAATTCCACTGTGTGCAATTCTATGTGTAAGAGAAATGTCCCTTTTGGCAACTAGTACAACAGACCACATGCTGCTGGCAACTAGTACAACACACCCTTTTGGCAACTAGTTCAACACACCACATGCTGCAAATTCCACTGTGTGCAATTCTATGTGTAAGAGAAATGTCCCTTTTGGCAACTAGTACAACACACCACATGCTGCTGGCAACTAGTACAACACACCCTTTTGGCAACTAGTACAACACACGACAAGCTGCAAATTCCACTGTGTGCAATTCTATGTGTAAGAGAAATGTCCCTTTTGGGAACTAGTACAACACACCACATGCTGCTGGCAACTAGTACAACCCACCACATGCTGCAAATTCCACTGTTGCAATTCGGGTGGTGGGAGTAGGGTGTGTAAGAGAAATGTCCCTTTTGGCAACTAGTACAACACACCACATGCTGCAAATTCCACTGTGTGCAATTCTATGTGTAAGAGAAATGTCCCATTTGGCAAATAGTACAACACACCCCATGCTGCATATTCCACAGTCTAAACACTGATGATGTCAGCACCCTATAAGTACAGCAGAAGAAAGAAAGCCTCCCAGTAATGCAAGTAGCGCGCTCTGCTACTGCGTCTCTCACAAGTGTCATAACATAGTTAGGTAGGGGTTTGAATCCTGCAAGTACTCAGTGTGTGTGTGGAGGTTGAGGTGGGAGAGTAGGGTGTGTAATAGAAATGTCCCTTTTTTCAACTAGTACAACACAACACATGCTGCAAATTCCACTGTGTGCAATTCTATGTGTAAGTGAAATGTCCCTTTTGGCAACTAGTACAACAAACCACATGCTGCTGGCAACTAGTACAACACACCCTTTTGGCAACTAGTACAACACACCACATGCTGCAAATGCCACTGTGTGCAATTCTATGTGTAAGAGAAATGTCCCTTTTGGCAACTAGTACAACACACCACATGCTGCAGGCAACTAGTACAACACACCCTTTTGGCAAATAGTACAACACACCACAAGCTGCAAATTCCACTGTGTGCAATTCTATGTGTAAGAGAAATGTCCCTTTTGGCAACTAGTACAACACACCACATGCTGATGGCAACTAGTACAACACACCCTTTTGGCAACTAGTACAACACACCACATGCTGCAAATTCCACTGTGTGCAATTCGGGTGGGGGGAGTAGGGTGTGTAAGAGAAATGTCCCTTTTGACAACTAGTACAACACACCACATGCTGCAAATTCCACTGTGTGCAATTGTATGTGTAAGAGAAATGTCCCTTTGGCAACTAGTACAACACACCACATGCTGCAAATTCCACTTTGTGCAATTCTATGTGTAAGAGAAATGTCCCTTTTGGCAACTAGTACAACACACCACATGCTGCTGGCAACTAGTACAACACACCACATGCTGCAAATTCCACTGTTTGCAATTCGGGTGGGGGAGTATGTGTAAGAGAAATGTCCCTTTTGACAACTAGTACAACACACCACATGCTGCAAATTCCACTGTGTGCAATTCTATGTGTAAGAGAAATGTCCCTTTTGGCAACTAGTACAACACACCACATGCTGCTGGCAACTAGTACAACACACCCTTTTGGCAAATAGTACAACACAGCACATGCTGCAAATTCCACTGTGTGCAATTCTATGTGTAAGAGAAATGTCCCTTTTGGCAACTAGTACAACACACCACATGCTGCTGGCAACTAGTACAACACACCACATGCTGCAAATTCCACTGTGTGCAATTCGGGTGGGGGGAGTAGGGTGTGTAAGAGAAATGTCCCTTTTGGCAACTAGTACAACACGCCACATGCTGCAAATTCCACTGTGTGCAATTCTATATGTAAGAGAAATGTCCCTTTTGGCAACTAGTACAACATACCACATGCTGCTGGCGACTAGAACAACACACCCATTTGGCAACGAGTACAACACACAACATGCTGCAAATTCCACTGTGTGTAATTCTATGTGTAAGAGAAATGTCCCTTTTGGCAATTAGTACAACACACCACATACTGCTGGCAACTAGTACAGCACCCCACATGCTGCAAATTCCACTGTGTGCAATTCAGGTGGGGGGAGTAGGGTGTGTAAGAGAAATGTCCCTTTTGGCAACTAGTACAACACACCACATGCTGCAAATTCCACTGTGTGCAATTCTATGTGTAAGAGAAATGTCCCTTTTGGCAACTAGTACATCAAACCACATGCTGCTGGCAACTAGTACAACACACCCTTTTGCAACTAGTACAACACACCACATGCTGCAAATTCCACTGTGTGTAATTCTATGTGTAAGAGAAATGTCCCTTTTGCCAACTAGTACAACACACCACATGCTGCTGGCAACTAGTACAACACACCATTTTGGCAACTAGTACAACACACAACATGCTGCAAATTCCACTGTGTGCAATTCTATGTGTAAGAGAAATGCCCCTTTTTGCAACTAGTACCACACAACACATGCTGCTGGCAACTAGTACAACACACCCTTTTGGCAACTAGTACAACACACCAAATGCTGCAAATTCCACTGTGTGCAATTCTATGTGTAAGAGAAATGTCTCTTTTGGCAACTAGTACAACACACCACATGCTGCTGGCAACTAGTACAACACACCACATGTTCCACCCACTGTGTGCAATTCGGTGGCGGGAGTAGGGTGTGCAAGAGAAATGTCCTTTTTGGCAACTAGTACAACACACCACATGCTGCAAATTCCACTGTGTGCAATTCTATGTGTAAGACAAATGTCCATTTTGGCAACTAGTACAACACACCACATGCTGCTGGCAACTAGTACAACACAACGCATGCTGCAAATTCCACTGTGTGCAATTCAGGTGAGGGGAGTAGGGTGTGTAAGAGAAATGTCCCTTTTGGCAACTAGTACAACAAACCACATGCTGCAAATTCCACTGTGTGCAATTCTATGTGTAAGAGAAATGTTCCTTTTGGCAACTAGTACAACACACCACATGCTGCTGGCAACTAGTACAACACACCACATGCTGCAAATTCCACTGTGTGCAATTCGGGTGGGGGGAGTAGGGTGTGTAAGATAAATGTCCCTTTTGGCAACTAGTACAACACACCACATGCTGCAAATTCCACTGTGTGCAATTCTATGTGTAAGAGAAATGTCCCTTTTGGCAACTAGTACAACACACCATATGCTGCTGGCAACTAGTACAACACACCCTTTTGGCAACTAGTACAACACACCACATGCTGCAAATTCCACTGTGTGCAATTCTATGTGTAAGAGAAATGTCACTTTTGGCAACTAGTACAACACACCACATGCTGCTGGCAACTAGTACAACACACCTTTTGGCAACTAGTGCAACACACCACATGCTGCAAATTCCACTGTGTGCAATTCTATGTGTAAAAGAAATGTCCCTTTTGGCAACTAGTACAACACACCACATGCTGCTGGCAACTAGTACAACACACCACATGCTGCAAATTCCACTGTGTGCAATTCGGATGGTGGGAGTAGGGTGTGTAAGAGAAATGTCCCTTTTGGCAACTAGTACAACACACCACATGCTGCAAATTACACTGTGTGCAATTCTATGTGTAAGAGAAATGTCCCTTTTGGCAACTAGTACAACACACCACATGCTGCTGGCAAGTAGTACAACACACCCTTTTGGCAGCTAGTACAACACACCACATGCTGCAAATTCCGCTGTGTGCAATTCTGTGTGTAAGAGAAATGTCCCTTTTGACAACTAGTACAACACACCACATGCTGCAGGCAACTAGTACAACACACCACATGCTACAAATTCCACTGAGTGAAATTCGGGTGGGGGGACTAGGGTGTGTAAGAGAAATGTCTCTTTTGGCAACTAGTACAACACACCAAATGCTGCAAATTCCACTGTGTGCAATTCAATGTGTAAGAGAAATGTCCCTTTTGGCAACTAGTACAACACACAACATGCTGCTGGCAACTAGCACAACACACCCTTTTGGCAAGTAGTACAACACACCACATGCTGCACATTCCACTGTATGCAATTCTATGTGTAAGAGAAATGTCCCTTTTGGCAACTAGTACAACACACCACATGCTGCTGGCAACTAGTACAACACACCACATGCTGCAAATTCCACTGTGTGGTGGGAGGAGTAGGGTGTGTAATAGAAATGTCCCTTTTGGCAACTAGTACAACACACCACATGCTGCAAATTCCACTGTGTGCAATTCTATGTGTAAGAGAAATGTCCCTTTTGGCAACTAGTACAACACACCACATGCTGCTGGCAAATTAACACACCACATGCTGCAAATTCCACTGTGTGCAATTCAGGTGGGGGGAGTAGGGTGTGTAAGAGAAATGTCCCTTTTGGCAACTAGTACAACACACCACATGCTGCAAATTCCACTGTGTGCAATTCTATGTGTAAGAGAAATGTCCCTTTTGGCAACTAGTACAACACACCACATGCTGCTGGCAACTAATACAACACACCACATCCTGCAAATTCCACTGTGTGCAATTCGGGTGGGGGGAATAGGGTGTGTAAGTGAAATGTCCCTTTTGGCAACTAGTACAACACATCAACTGCTGCAAATTCCACTGTGTGCAATTCTATGTGTAAGAGAAATGTCCCTTTTGGCAACTAGTACAACAGACCACATGCTGCTGGCAACTAGTACAACACACCCTTTTGGCAACTAGTACAACACACCACATGCTGCAAATTCCACTGTGTGCAATTCTATGTGTAAGAGAAATGTCCCTTTTGGCAACTAGTACAACACACCACATGCTGCTGGCAACTAGTACAACACACCACATGCTGCAAATTCCACTGTTGCAATTCAGGTGGTGGGAGTAGGGTGTGTAAGAGAAATGTCCCTTTTGGCAACTAGTACAACACACCACATGCTGCAAATTCCACTGTGTGCAATTCTATGTGTAAGAGAAATGTCCCATTTGGCAACTAGTACAACACACCACATGCTTATGGCAACTAGTACAACACACCACATGCTGCAAATTCCACTGTGTGCAATTCTATGTGTAAGAGAAATGTCCCTTTTGGCAACTAGTACAACACACCACATGCTGCTGGCAACTAATACAACACACCACATGCTGCAAATTCCACTGTGTGCAATTCGGGTGGGGGGAGTAGGGTGTGTAAGAGAAATGTCCCTTTTGACAACTAGTACAACACACCACATGCTGCTTGCAACTAGTGCAACACACCCTTTTGGCAACTAGTACAACACACCACATGCTGCAAATTCCACTGTGTGCAATTCTATGTGTAAGAGAAATTTCCCTTTTGGCAACTAGTACAACACACCACATGCTGCAAATTCCACTATGTGTAATTCTATGTGTAAGAGAAATTTCCCTTTTGGCAACTAGTACAACACACCACATGCTGCTGGCAACTAGTACAACACACCCTTTTGGCAACTAGTACAATGCACCACATGCTGCAAATTCCACTGTGTGCAATTCTATGTGTAAGAGAAATGTCCCTTTTGGCAACTAGTACAACACACCACATGCTGCTGGCAACTAGTACAACACACCACATGCTGCAAATTCCACTGTGTGCAATTCGGGTGGGGGGAGAAGGGTGTGTAAGAGAAATGTCCCTTTTGGCAACTAGTACAACACACCACATGCTGCAAATTCCACTGTGTGCAATTCTATGTGTAAGAGAAATGTCCCTTTTGGCAACTAGTACAACACACCACATGCTGCTGGCAACACATGTCCTTTGGCAACTAGTACAATACACCACATGCTGCAAATTACACTGTGTGCAATTCTATGTGTAAGAGAAATGTTCCTTTTGGCAACTAGTACAACACTCCACATGCTGCTGGCAACTAGTACAACACACCACATGCTGCAAATTCCACTGTGTGCATTTCAGGTGTTGGGAGTAGGTTGTGTAAGAGAAATGTCCCTTTTGGCAACTAGTACAACACACCACATGCTGCAAATTCCACTGTGTGCAATTCTATTTGTAAGAGAAATGTCCCTTTTTGCAACTAGTACAACACACCACATGCTGCACATTCCACTGTGTGCAATTTGGGTGGGGGGAGTAGGGTGTGTAAGAGAAATGTCCCTTTTTGCAACTAGTACAACACACCATATGCTGCAAATTCCACTGTGTGCAATTCTATGTGTACGAGAAATGTCCCTTTTGGCAACTAGTACAACCCATCGCATGCTGCTGGCAACTAGTACAACACACCACATGCTGCAAATTCCACTGTGTGCAATTCAGGTGGGGGAGTAGGGTGTGTAATAGAAATGTCCCTTTTGGCAACTAGTACAACACACCACATGCTGCAAATTCCACTGTGTGCAATTCTATGTGTAAGAGAAATGTCCCTTTTGGCAACTAGTACAACACACCACATGCAGCTGGCAACTAGTACAACACACCACATGCTGCAAATTCCACTGTGTGCAATTCAGGTGGGGGGAGTAGGGTGTGTAAGAGAAATGTCCCTTTTGGCAACTAGTACAACACACCACATGCTGCAAATTCCACTGTGTGCAATTCTATGTGTAAGAGAAATGTCCCTTTTGGCAACTAGTACAACACTCCACATGCTGCTGGCAACTAGTACAACACACCCTTTTGGCAATTAGTACAACACACCATATGCTGCAAATTCCACTGTGTGCAATTCTATGTGTTAGAGAAATGTCCCTTTTGGCAACTAGTACAACACACCACATGCTGCTTGCAACTAGTACAACACACCCTTTTGGCAACTAGTACAACACACCACAAGCTGCAAATTCCACTGTGTGCAATTCTATGTGTAAGTGTAATGTCCCTTTTGGCAACTAGTACAACACACCACATGCTGCTGGCAACTAGTACAACACACCTCATGCTGCAAATTCCACTGTGTGCAATTCGGGTGGTGGGAGTAGGGTGTGTAAGAGAAATGTCCCTTTTGGCAACTAGTACAACACACCACATGCTGCAAATTCCACTGTGTGCAATTCTATGTGTAAGAGAAATGTCCCATTTGGCAACTAGTACAACACACCACATGCTGCTGGCAACTAGTACAACACACCCTTTTGGCAACTAGTACAACACACCACATTCTGCAAATTCCACTGTGTGCAATTCTATGTGTAAGAGAAATGTCCCTTTTGGCAACTAGTACAACACACCACATGCTGCTGGCAACTAGTATAACACACCACATGCTGCAAATTCCACTGTGTGCAATTTGGGTGGGGGGAGTAGGGTGTGTAAGAGAAATGTCCCTTTTGGCAACTAGTACAACACACCACATGCTGCAAATTCCACTGTGTGCAATTCTATGTGTAAGATAAATGTCCTTTTTAGCAACTAGTACAACACACCACATGCTGCTGGCAATGAGTACAACACACCCTTTTGGCAAATAGTACAACACACCACATGCTGCAAATTCCACTGTGTGCAATTCTATGTGTAAGAGAAATGTCCCTTTTGGCAACTAGTACAACACACCTCATGCTTCTGGCAACTAGTACAACACACCCTTTTGGCAACTAGTACAACACACCACATGCTGCAAATTCCACTGTGTGCAAGTCTATGTGTAAGAGAAATGTCCCTTTTGGCAACAAGTACAACACACCACATGCTGCTGGCAACTAGAACAACACACCACATACTGCAAATTCCACTGTGTACAATTCGGGTGTGGGGAGTAGGGTGTGTAAGAGAAATGTCCCTTTTGGCAACTAGTACAACACACCACATGCTGCTGGCAACTAGTACAACACACCCTTTTGGCAACTAGTACAACACACCACATGCTGCAAATTCCACTGTGTGCAATTCTATGTGTAAGAGAAATGTCCCTTTTGGCAACTAGTACAACACACCACATGCTGCTGGCAACTAGTACAACACACCACATGCTGCAAATTCCACTGTGTGCAATTCGGGTGGGGGAGTAGGGTGTGTAAGAGAAATTTCCCTTTTGGCAACTAGTACAACACACCACATGCTGCAAATTCCACTGTGTGTAATTCTATGTGTAAGAGAAATGTCCCTTTTGGCAACTAGTACAACACACCACATGCTGCTGGCAACTAGTACAACACACCCTTTTGGCAACTAGTACAATGCACCACATGCTGCAAATTCCACTGTGTGCAATTCTATGTGTAAGAGAAATGTCCCTTTTGGCAACTAGTACAACACACCACATGCTGCTGGCAACTAGTACAACACACCACATGCTGCAAATTCCACTGTGTGCAATTCGGGTGGGGGGAGTAGGGTGTGTAAGAGAAATGTCCCTTTTGGCAACTAGTACAACACACCACATGCTGCAAATTCCACTGTGTGCAATTCTATGTGTAAGAGAAATGTCCCTTTTGGCAACTAGTACAACACACCACATGCTGCTGGCAACTAGTCCAACACACCCTTTTGGCAACTAGTACAATACATCACATGCTGCAAATTCCACTGTGTGCAATTCTATGTGTAAGAGAAATGTTCCTTTTGGCAACTAGTACAACACACCACATGCTGCTGGCAACTAGTACAGCACACACATGCTGCAAATTCCACTGTGTGCATTTCGGGTGTTGGGAGTAGGGTGTGTAAGAGAAATGTCCCTTTTGGCAACTAGTACAACACACCACATGCTGCAGATTCCACTGTGTGCAATTCTATTTGTAAGAGAAATGTCCCTTTTGGCAACTAGTACAACACACCACATGCTGCTGGCAACTAGTACAACACACCACATGCTGCAAATTCCACTGTGTGCAATTCTTTGTGTAAGAGAAATGTCCCTTTTTGCAACTAGTACAACACAACACATGCTGCAAACTCCACAGTGTGCAATTCTTTGTGTAAGAGAAATGTCCCTTTTGGCAACTAGTACAACACACCACATGCTGCTGGCAACTAGTACAACAAACCACATGTTGCAAATTCCACTGTGTGCAATTCTATGTGTAAGAGAAATGTCCCTTTTGGCAACTAGTACAACACACCACATGCTGCAAATTCCACTGTGTGCAATTCTATGTGTAAGAGAAATGTCTCTTTTGGCAACTAGTACAACACACCACATGTTGCTGGCAACTAGTACAAGACACCACATGCTGCAAGTTCCACTGTGTGCAATTCTATGTGTAAGAGAAATGTCCCTTTTTGCAACTAGTACAACACACCACATGCTGCAAATTCCACTGTGTGCAATTCTATGCATAAGAGAAATGTCCCTTTTGGCAACTAGTACAACACACCCCATCTGCTGGCTACTAGTACAACACACCACATGCTGCAAATTCCACTGTGTGCAATTCTATGTGTAAGAGAAATGTCCCTTTTGGCAACTAGTACAACACACCACATGCTGCAAATTCTACTGTGTGCAATTCTATGTTTAAGAGAAATGTCCCTTTTGGCAACTAGTACAACACACCACATGCTGCTGGCAACCAGTACAACACACCACATGTTCCAAATTCCACTGTGTGCAATTCTATGTGTAAGAGAAATTTCCCTTTTGGCAACTAGTACAACACACACATGCTGCTGGCAACTAGTACAACACACCACATGCTGCAAATTCCACTGTGTGCAATTCTATGTGTAAGTGAAATGTCCCTTTTGGCAACTAGTGCAACACACCACATGCTGCAAATTCCACTGTGTGCAATTCTATGTGTAAGAGAAATGTCCCTTTTGGCAACTAGTACAACACACCACATGCTGCAAATTCCACTGTGTGCAATTCTATGTGTAAGAGAAATGTCCCTGTTGTCAACTAGTAAAACACACCACATGCTGCAAATTCCTCTGTGTTCAATTCTATGTGTAAGCGAATTGTCCCTTTTGGCAACTAGTACAACAGACCACATGCTGCTGGCAAGTAGTACAACACACCACATGTTGCAAATTCCACTGTGTGCAATTCTATGTGTAAGAGAAATGTCCTTTTTGGCAACTAATACAACACACCACATGCTGCACATTCCACTCTCTAAACACTGATGATGTCAGCACCCTAGAAGTACAGCAGGAGAAAGCAAGCCTCCCAGTAATGCAAATAGCGCGCTCTGCTACTGTGTCTCTCACAAGTGTCATAACACAGTTATGTAGGGGTTGGTATCCTACAAATGCCATGTATGTTTTTGTCACACAGTTTGTCCATGTGTGTGGGGTGTTGTTCCCAATATTGCACGACATAGATTATATCAGTAATGTCAATGCACACATGATGTCTGTATGTGCCACATACACATATGTACCTGTGACCTTCAATAGTTCCAATGTCTGAAGCCTGCCTCATGTGAATGCATGGAATATGCATTAGACAACTTTATGACTGTGGTGTTCTGTGCAGGGGCTGCATGTGGTATGTGAATATACAGTGTGAATTGTATATGGTGTCATCCTACCAGCGAGGGATACACATCTGGTCCAGAGCATATAGTCCACATGTTGTTGATGAACAGGTGCAGCATGTTTTCACCTCTTGTGGGAGTGGTAACAAGTTGTTCCATAGCAATTCAGTGAATAAATGCTAGGAACCTTTCAGCTAGGGTCTTGAAGCTAGAGTAATGCTCACACTCTATGTTTGGGTAGTTGCAGTCCACCCATATAATGGTGTTTGTAGAGACCGTCATATTCCCAGTGTTGTCAGGAAGGCCAAGTGGGTTTCCTGGGTATGGGAGGGTGGTGTGTGCCAGGCTATGAACCTGAAGGCAGTCTAACCCACTGTTAGTTGCACATGGATAGGCTCTGATGCTTTGTGCTGTGCCACCAACCTGGAGGTGTGTATATCTGTGGTGCCTTTGGATACTTCCCCCCTGTTCTGGTTTGGTGCATGTTTTGGGGACGACAAGCATGGTATGAGGTATGACCTGGCAGTGATGGGGTGCACCTGGGATCCTTGTACCAGGATTCTGTTACTGCACAGATATTGCTGTTCTTCATGCTAAGGACAGTTTCCAGTGCATGCATCTTGAGGTTTACACTGCTGGCATTGAGTAACATTACTATTAGTGTCCTATCCCGTGTGATACCTGTGTAGGTGGCTATGTAATTTGAGCATTGCATAAAAAGGCAATATGTGTGTAGCAAGAGCCTTTGCCAATATACAATGGCCCATGGGTGACAGGTGCAAGCTGTCCCTAGCAAAGCAACGTGGCTTGTCTAGCATGTAATCCCACGCTGACAGGCATTGGATCCCCTTTGAATGTCACCGAAACATAAGGCAATTATAGAAATTGATCATCCTGTCTACATATTGTGGCAGCATTCTTGGTGAGGGTAAGATGCTACTCAAGGTCAGGGTCATACCAGCCTGTGCCACATGCTCAGAGAGCCCCTCTATGTCCCCTATCATGTAGCCAAGGGAGGTACGTCACAGGTCATTCACACTGGCACGGACAATGACTGAGTCATATTTGCACATGCCTTGGAGTGACCTGTATGCTTGTGTTATGTGGTGGATCATAGTGCCTGATGGGCATCTCACCGTGACCTTCTCCTTGTTCAGCCTGGTGAGCGGGACCTCAGTGTACCTGATGATAGAGGTACCTCTTACGACTGTAGCAGGTGTGTTGTTTAGCCGTACAGGCTGTGACTGTTCGGCACACAGGCTTGTGAGCTATGTGTTGCACGTGCTCTGTTCTGGCGTAACGTTTGCTTGTTTGTCTGCTTCGCAGGTGTATGCTGCTCAGGCAGGATGCTATTCTGAGACTCCAAGAATGTTCCTGTGTGTTTATATATTTGGATTGCTGTCGTGGTAGGTCTATGTGAGACTGGTATTGTATTCACTGTAGTATCCCACTCCACCTGACAGGTTATGCCAGTACTGAGTTAAGAGAGCTTAGCCCCCAGTTTGGCTATGCGGTTGTGTAAGTTTATGGGAAGGGGAGAGGGTTGTCTATGTACATGAGGCAGCTGTAACATTGCCACATGACTCACAGATTCACCAACTGGACCAGAGAGGAGATTGACAAGTGATCTTTGCACATGCTACCATAGTATTGTGAATCCCATAATAATTAACAACACATAGGGCCAATGGGGAACAAGGTACTCAAGGTGAGTATGTGAGGGTGTAGTGCTTCTGATTTGTTAGTGCTGGCATATATAAATGCTTTCGTGAGCAAATGCCAGGTAAGTCATATGCAATGTGTTACAGGCAACTTACATGCAAACAGGACAAACAGTGATGTTCTGTCAAGTGAGACATGGACATCAGTACAGTAAGCAATACAGATGTCACTAGGGATCCACAGAGGTGCTGTAAATCTGCATTGCAGGTGGAATCAGTGTTTCAGGGAAATAACAAGCAAACATGCATACAAACAAAGCTACAGTCAGCAGGCCTGGATCTAGTCTATGCTACAACAAACAAGGTGTACAACTTCCAGTAGGTAACAGTGCAAATATGCAGGCACTATAAGCCTGTACCCAGAAATTCACAGGTCAGACGGGCAGGGTCCAGCCTCACCTCCCACAAGTGTACAGACCATGTACCTTCATAATGTAGAATAACTGACCTGAAACCCAAGTGCTCATACCTGAACTAATACACATTTTGAATAACAGACACTGAGCCGTCACTCAGCAGTTCCAAACTTAGTAGGATGTATGCTACCTGTTCTGGCACCACAGTATCCTTGACATGTATGGAGACTCTCCCTCCTGTCATAGTTAGTTCTGTGTTTGGGGCTGTCAAGCATGGTATGAGGTGTGACCTTGTAGTGCTAGGGTGCTCTTGTAAGTCTTGAACCTGTTGTGTATTACTGCACAGATATCAATATCCTCATTGCAGAGTCGAGTGTGGACAGCATGCTACTTGCAGTTTACATGTCCATCATTGAGTATCAATACTTACATTTTCTTATCCCCTGTGCTACCTATGTAGGTGGCCTTCTGTTGACAGCCTCACCACCAGTATGCAAAGATGAGCAGACATAACACTATGGTAATTACTATGGGTGTACAAAACAATACAATGACAATCATACTGTTACTGCATCAGGCATGCTGGGATATACCCACAATGATATCATTACACTGTACTGTTGACAACATGATACTATTACTACACTTCTATGTAGTTGCCCTGTGCATCAGCACCATGTTAACCTGTTCCTGCACCGATGTTACAGATTGCAGGAGGTGGCACAGTTTCATCATATGCACAGGGTGTGTACTTGGTATGCCTGAGTCTGCCACTGATACAACCAATTGACATGTATGTGTGTGTGTGTTGGTGAGGGACAGCAGTACAAGATGGGGCAATGTTGATGCAGTGTGTGCGTGTATGCGGTAGCCCTAGGTGTTATCAATTCGCATGTGTGTATGCATGCACAGAGTTCCACCTCATGGCAGCCCTATACAGGTGTTTGTGGACAGCCACAGACTGTACCTGCCAGGTCATACAGATCACTGTCTCTGGCCACGGACACAGTACCTGTGCCTGGCAGGGGTGCTACGGACCGTATCAGGTACTAAGCCAGACTGGGTACTGTCATCAGAAGCAGGTGGTTGGTGACTGGAGACAGGTCCCTGTTGGGACTGTCCAGAGCCACGTGCACATGGTCTCCTGGGGCAGTCTGATGACAGCACAGACCCAGCATTGCTGGGGCTGTTGCTGGCAGTATGGGAGCGGCCGCAGGCCTGTTGTCGTCTGCGACGACTGCCAGCTGCTGCTGTTGCTGGCATACACCCACGTAGACGCCTCAACCGTCCACCATTGCCCTGGCTCATGGACATGTAGTTGTGGAACAGATCTAATGTGTCCCCCCAACGTCTCTCAATGACCTCGGTGAAATTATGGATGGCAGCTGCAACATCACGCATACTGTCATTCATAGTTGTGCGACATGCTCTCAGCTCCCTCAGACCCTGTCTGGTGTACCGTTCCATACGTGACTATGCCTGCATTACAGCCCGAAACATAGCTGAGGTTGAAAGACCTCTGTGGGCACGTCTGACAGGGGCAGTACACCCACGGATGCTCCCACGAGAACCCCTGGACATCTGCCTGTGTGGTACCATGTCAGGACCCTGGCCATGGCTGCTGTGTGGGGATGCATGTGCCACCAATACCACATTACCCTGGTCAATGCCCACTGTATCCTGTCCATCACCTAGGGACATTGGTGACAAAGGATGTATTGGCAGGATGACTGTGCGCATTGATGGGGTTGACAGCTGTGTACTGTCAATTGGCTGACCAACGATGGACCCTGGCACACCTCCCTGTGCCATTACACAGGTATCATCATTATCACTATCCACGGCAGCTGATTCAGGTTCCCTGCTGCACAACACCAGAGCAGCACCAGAACCTGTGGGAGTAAGACAGGAAACACAGTTTACAATGTGTATACAATGTCACCACTGATACACACAGGCACACATGCACACATGCACACAGGTGCACATATGCACACATGCACACAGGTGCACATGCACACAGGTGCACATGCACACATGCACACTTGCACACATGCACACAGGTGCACACATGCACAGAGGCACACAGGTGCACATGCACACATGCACACATGCACACATGCATACATGCACACAGGTGCACATGCACACATGCACACTCCTCAGTATATGAGATATCAACACACAGACACAAACACACCTGCACTCAAACACATAGCACTACTGCTTCAGCCTATTATTACTATTAGTATCAAGAGTATTGAAGGTATTGTTATTACACACTCACCAAATTGGATAGGCTGCCTTGCTGTAACACCAGAGGGACCTGCAAAAATGAGACATTTATTGTCAGTGGGCACAACTGTGCCATTGATACTGTGAGTATGATACAGTTCAGTAGTACAACAGTTGGCTTCCACAGGTCTACTGCTGATATTGAGAATATCACTCTTGCACAATAATTACCAAGATAACAGCTACAAACTGAGGACACACCTCACACATGCATAAACTACCAGTGTA